>NC_090301.1:87593822-87902586 GCF_039906515.1 Pseudorca crassidens | reverse complement strand
ACTACAGCTTGTAAGTCCCAAGTCCAGCTGTGCATATTGGTGAGGGGGCGGATGGTCAGAGGAAGGAATAACACCTGTCACACCTCTGGAGTTTTTAGGGGGAAGGGAGATGCACCCCTGACAGCAAACTTACAAATTTTTCCAAGGACTAATCTTCCCTCCTTTTCCTCCCTAGACCACAAGCTGATTGGCATTTTTTTTGGTGTGTGCCCTTATCTGGCCATTCTTCCTCCTTGTTTGACTGCCTTTGGTGATACATTAACCCATGTTTCACAGGTACAAGATTCTCATCTAACGTGTTCAGCCTAGTATATGGCACTAAGTATACATTCAAAGAAGAATGTTTTTTTCCTCCCTAACTCCAAACTCCTCTTAAAGTCCCCTTTGCTTGAGTCTCAGATTCCATCTAGGAATGATCCTGCACAACTATAGCATTTCTAATGTTTGTGAAGATTTTATTTGTGCCCTCAGGTACTCAATGACATATATTTCATTTTTTCAACCCCTTGGTGGGGAACGAGACTTGGGATCAAAATCAGTCATGCCTAGAGTCTGTCATACAGAGTGAAATAAGTCAGAAAGAGAAAAACAAATACCGTATGCTAACACACATATATGAAATCCAAAAAAAAAGGGTCTGAAGGACCTAGGGGCAGGATGAGAATAAAGACACAGATGTAGAGAATGGACTTGAGGACACAGGGAGTGGGAAGGGTAAACTGGGACACAGAGAGTGGCATGGACATATATACACTACCAAATGTAAAACAGGTAGCTAGTGGGAAGCAGCCGCATAGTACAGGGAGATCAGCTCGCGCTTTGTGACCACCTAGAGGGGTGGGAATGAGGAGGGTGGGAGGGAGACGCAAGAGGGGAGGAGATATGGGGATGTATGTATACGTATAGCTGATTCACCCTGTTATAAAGCAGAAACACACCACCGTAAAGCAATTATACTCCAGTAAAGATGTCTAAAAAACAGCAGAGTCATGGATAAAGAATGTCCAAAATGCTGTAATTATGTTGTATCTTCTGTAGTAATGGTGTGAAAGGGTCAGAAATAAGGGAAGGTGGGGACTTCACTGGTGGTGCAGTGGTTAAGACTCCACACTCCCAATGCAGGGGATCTGGGTTTGATCCCTGGCCAGGGAACTAGATACCACACGCATGCCACAATTAAGAGTTCTCATGCCACAACTAAAGGAACTCGCTGGCTGCAACTAAGATGTGGCACAACCAAATGAATGAATGAATAAATAAATGAACTATACTAGAATGAGATAAAAAAAGAAAAATAAGAAAGTGCATCTCAGACACCTTCTAACAGAGCAGAGGAACAGAAGAGTGGACCATGGTAAGAGTTGATTAAATATTTCACATCCTGCCAATTAGTTTTACAGAAAGGAAATTCAACAGTTTGCCTACCTTCTTCAGAAGTGGGGGGGCACTAAAAAGAAACAGCAACAACAAAAACCCTAACAGGTTAATCTTGTCAGCAACTAAAGAGGAAATATTTCTTTATACTGAAGATTCTAAAATTAAGTACTGGGTATTTTGCCAGGAGTTCTAAAAAAAATTAAAGCAAATTTAATGTAAGTTCACAAGTGAGTAATAAAAAATATAAACTATTTTTTCCAAGATTTTATGTTTTCATGAGTAAACATGTCAGTCATACAAGGAGGTGCTGAATATCTCAGACAGACATCACTATTCTCTAATATTAAGTCTAGTGATACAAGAATGTACATGTGTAATAAGTTGAGCAGTTTTAAAGTGGGTTTAAGAGCAACACTTTTTACAACTAACTTCAACGCAAACTTGTTTCTTTCTTGTTCTGTTTCTTGGCACATTTTAAGTAACATTTAGTTTTATTTTCTTGAAAAGTCATCTAGCCTTAGCAGTTACTCTTTACCTCAAGAGCAGGACAGAGTTGCATGTAGTAGGAAACTCAATGTATCAGTAAACATGTCAATAGGGTTCCAACTTGGCAACCAGCTAAATATAAGGTCTTAGATCAGGCACTTCGCTTCTGTGGGCTCCATTTGCTCATTCATAAAAGGTTAAATAAGGACTATGCTAATGTTTTCAAGCATTTACAAACATATGCCTAATGGTATAAGAGACTCCATGATTTAGGATGAGAGAAGAGAAAGGACTAGGTCAAAACTAAATGAATAAAGGACAAACTCTTTGATATTTTCACATAAAATTTACATTCACCTCCACAATATACTGGTGTACAAAAATAAGGTTTCAGATTGCCTCTATAAACAAAGAGCTGCAATCTGTCATTTGTTTCCAGCACCGAACAGGTAAATTTTAGAAAATTGTGCTGGATAAAAGAAAGCTATTACTATAACAGAAAAACAAACCTGACTCTGCATTGGACCACTTCCTTTAGCTCTAACCCTTGTGCTCTGCTGCTGTGCTTAGTCATGCTGACTCTGCAACCTTTGTAAAAGCATGTTGTCTATAGCCTGAAATATACAGGATAGCCCATTCTCAAGGCTCTGACTTTTAAAGTATAACACATTTCCATTCATATAGAGATAAAAAGTTGCAGAACAGAAAATAGCATTTGTTTTGTTTAAAGTTTATAGGAACATTGTGACCAGACCTAAGTGGACAGCTGCAAGAACACAGGATTCTGGCACCAAGAAATCTGCAAGAGGCAGCCACACCCCCTCCCTTTTTAGCAACTCATCTCTTGTTGTATTGGCCTGTCATGTGGCAGTGAGCGCATGACTCAGTAACATTACCAAGATCAGGGGCAACGTTTAGACAAATTCTCTCTCATCTACTTTGTATAGAACTTTGGTTTATATAAATACATGGATATAAGTGGCAATGGCACATTTTTAAAAACTGCTTTGTAAACTATGTCACCGAAGAGAAATGACCTGAATATAGGGAGAAAATGTATGGTATAACATTTTCAGAAATACTGTCGTTAGCAATTTTTAGTTTCTTAGAGCAGTAAGGTTGCTTTTGTCACAGAAGTGAAGACAAAATGTCTCTAATCATCCATCTTGCACCTTTTACCACTCCTTTTACTGAGTATTTCATCCAAAGATTTTTTTTTCCACGATAGAGATGGCTAATTACATTCTTCCTTATTTTAGCATTACTAATTCTAATTACACGTAAATGACTAGTGTCAGTAACTTATAATATTCATGACTTCTTCACCCAGCTCTCAAGCTTTACTTCCATTGCTATCCTTTCATTGTCACAATTTTGGCTTCAAGTTATGGATTTTGTCAGGCTCAACAAAATATTTGCTAAGTGAGCCAGTTCTTATTATGAACTATAAATTTATTTGTTGATTCAAGGTCGTAAATACATATGTTCGTCCCTTCTCCCATATGGAAAGTAATAAATCAATGGTGAGTTGGAAGACTATTTCCAGTACATTTCTCTTGCTTGGTAATGCATGTGTTAAGTTTCAATTTTAATTAGCACATTAAGATCATGGAAAGATAATCAAGTAGATGCACTTTTGACACATTCTCTCTAGTGAAGATACATTGGTTGCTCAGGCATTCAGGCTGTGGACTGGCTACCACTCCCAGAATTTTCCTTCTGATTGGTACAGCTCTATGCATATAGAAAGCTATACTATTTTTCTTTTAGATAACCTCATGCTTCCAAAAAAAAAACTTGTTAGATAAAATATACCTCTTAAGTTATTACAATAGTGACAAATAAATCTGTTCAATCATTAGCTTCTATCCTGTCATCACTGAGGCAAAGAATGAGATTAACCTCTGACTGCTATTTGAACTCTGAGGTAGAGCTTTGAAGCACTTTTACATGCATTGTTTGTACTGTTTGAGAAACCATCTCTTTTAAGCTTTGCTGCCCCTCTTTCATTCCAAGCTTATTCAATCATGTATATGGCATTGGGCTGCACCCAATAGTTATCTTGTTATACTCCACAAGCAAAGAGAATGCTGAAATTGACTATAAATGAATCTTCAAGGGGTATGTTTCTTTTAAATGTGTTCTTCATTGTTTATTTACAAAAAAATTTTCTTGTGCTTTTATTCCAAAATTTGCTTAATTGGTTTTAATGTATGCTCAAGTAATCATTTAATGCCATTATTGCTCTTATTTTCTTCTTAAATTATTTTATCTATATAGACTGTTGTTACTTCGTATTAATTTACTAGTAATGGTTGAGCTAGTACTTTAGTTCTTAACTGTCAGGTAGATTGTAAAAAGCCTCTGACACAAGACCAAATTAGAGTCATTTAAGATATCAGATTTTCTGCATTTTTCAATGTTTTATCTTTTCATTGGTTGCTAGCTAATTTATAAAAATTCTTGTTTTTAACTCAGATCAATGTATGCCACTTAAAAACACATTTTCCATTTTAAACACAAACTTTAGAGAATTCTTTAAAAGACAGTATTGTTGGTATTTTTCTAAGGTCAGAGACTATTTGTTCACTAGGAAGAGTAACTAAGCAAAACCATACATTTGTTAAAAATAAATTTCCTGGCAAAACTATGATGAAAATACTGAACTTATTTGAGTTTACCAAATTTTCTTGATGCAAAACAAACTGTGAAAAATTACTGCTACCGTGCAAAATACCCTGCTCCCCCAAAATGTGTATAGCCATATGCTAAATCAACCACATCTTCCATCTAGACCATCAAAACAACCAAACCAGACTTTCCATTCCTCTGTTCCAACAGACCAGTTAGAGGCTCCTGTGAACCAGGGTCCTAACGAATCTGCTATGGTTTTACTTGCATTTTTTTTTTTTAAAAATTCTTTAACATCATTTCCTTTTTCCATCGGGTTACTGGTATCTTACAAAAAAACATCAATCTATAGTACTTTAATAAACATTAAAGAAAAAAATAGTTTACCAACATGTTACAGAGATGCAAATTTGCTCAACTCTTTGGGTTCATTGTGGTATATCTATAACTGATTAAGGAACATTCTTCAGGATCAGATACACAAAGTGTCCCAACTGAAATGAAGTATTTATTCATAAGCAGCAGAGACCAAAGAGAAAAAGTAGATTGAATAGAATTTGGGAATACTAAGTATGTTACTGTCTTTTATGTAAAAGGTGGCCTTGACTTTTAAAGCTCCTTGTTTCTTAAAAGTATTATTTAAAAGTATTTAAATGGCTTATAGGAAGATGTATTGATAAAAACTGATATGATTCTTCTGTAGAGGAAACTTTTTCCCTATAATTTCATTTCATGTACTAGTGTCTTTCCTCAAATTATCACCTCCAGGCCATTCCAGAAAATGTCCTAAAATATAAATGAACACTAGAAGCAAAAAATTACATATTCTCACACTGTCCACTGAAAATTCACCAAAAATGTCAACAGCAATCGGGCCAAGTGACACACTAAGTTTATCTTACTTTATAATGCTTCCAGTTATAGCTGATCCTCATGTTTCCCAGAAAAGCAAGAAGAAAGAAAAAGTCACATGATTCCTGGAAAGATTCAATATTGATAGGACCTTTGCTAGACAAGAAAAAGGATAAATCTGTACCTTTAGGCCTAAATATTTTGGAAACTGACCTAAATATGTTTCATGAGAAAATGTGTTTAATGAAATTTGGTAGCATATATCTTAATATTTTTTCTTAAATAACCCCTAGACACATACCAACAGAAAACAAACTACAAGCGTATTCACTTGCCTTAAAATTTGTGATAAAAGCAACTCATCTTTTTTTGGAAATATAATGCATCCTAGTTAAATTATTTTTGGAAGCTTAGATTTGGTATAATTTCCTAGCACCACAGAGTTCATGGTGAACGTGAACAAGTAAAAACATGAGTTGAATTTCTTAGTATGAAAGAGATATGGAACTTAAAAGATCAAAGTTCAGAATAAATGGAAGAATTAATTTTTTTTCATAATGCACTATTCTTCAACATCTAGTATGTGCTCTGTGCCAAAACCAATAATACAGATAATGTCTAAAATTGATAGATACTCTATACAAAGGGAATTTGAACCTAATTCACACCTAACCTCCAAGGCTGAAAATCTAAGGCTGATACCCTCTGCTCTAGTGGCTGTGATAAAGACCAAACATGCAGAATTTTTTTTCCCCACACAATACCTCATTAAATGTACTGATCTGCAGGAAATGAAAACACTAGGAGATATTTAATCCTTAAGCATATAGGAAAGATAAGAAAACTAAAGGAAGAAGTAAATGAAAATTAGATAGGATATGAAGGATGAGGAACAGTGAGATGGAAAATGAAATTTTTCGGGTTAGGAAATAGTCATGGTGTTCAGGCTACTGAATGCCATGAGCACAGTTGACCTTTTCTTCTAACCATTTTTTAGTTAAGAGAGACTTTCTCCGTAAGTACCCAGAACGTTAGGGGCAGTAAAAGAATAGCAGGGGCAATAGGGACATATTAATGATTGTCACGGGCTAAGTGAAAATGAGTATTAACATTAAACTCTCCCTTTCTTGAGTTAAAAGCTGAAGTAGAAGCAAAGGCGAAGGGATTTTGACATCTGATATAGTCCCAAGGTTATAGTGTCTGGGATAAAGCAGGACAAAGTGCCTCTCAACTTAGGTTAAGAGATTGGTGACAGAATTGTAGGTGAGAGAATGTTTAGATAAGAATGAATGAGCCTAAGATCTAATGAAAGAGTTGAGGTGGATGTCTATTTTTGTAAGTTCTTAGTATTTGCGCTTTAAACATGGTTCTGTTATAATGACATTTGGCAAAACCAAGAATATAACAGATGCTCTAATAAAAAAAACATGCATTTTTAACTATATACTTGAGCGAGATATTATACTGAAGTATATCACTAATGAACTCCTTAAAGAGTATACTACTTCTGACGGAAAAGTTTTCCAATTTCAGGCAGAAGACCAACAAACCTTTAGGTCAAGGAATCATGACATTGAAAACTCAAATGTATATGTTTATAACCAAGGTCACTTGGTCCAAATAGAACATTCTTTCCTGGATTTTTGTTTGTTTTAACTTATGAAATGGCAGCAGAGTAGGGAGAAGAGGAAACATAAGGACTCCAGTTTAATTTAGATTGGTTATTTTGTCTTGTGTTCATCAGAACAATATCTCGGATTTGTAAAACAATCTGTTTGAAAATCATGTATTTGTTCCTTTCACACTCAGAAGTGCCCTTTTTTTAAATTAAATTAAATGGAAATATACTACTACTAATTTTAAGCCAATTATATTCCTAGGAAATATAGGTGGATAATTCACAGCAATAGAAACTGTTCCCTATGCTTTCTCCCACCCCAACATTTTATATGTCTCCTGGTCAGTTACAGAAAATTAAATTTAGTTTAAGAACACTATAGTGATGAAGAAAACGTGACACATGTATCTCAGTTAACTCTGAGCTCCTCTTTTACTTGCATTAGTACACTTTAAGTGAGAGTTGGCACTCTGCTAAAAACAAGTTCAAATTCCATGATATTCCATCTCACAACATTTTTTCCATGGGATTAAATTTAATGTTTTCTCACAAACTACAAATCAGCCTTTCAAGAATAAATTTAAGTTTCCTTCACAGTGAGGGGATCCATTAAATTTATAAGACGAATATTTGGAGTTATGAAAGTAGCTATCTGAAGACTAAAAACAAGTGGTCAAAAACTACTAAATATAGAAAGAGGGATGAAGGGATGGTATTATCCAGAAAACTTTATTTCATACAATTCAGTACTGGGTATTTTTTTTAAATATCATGCAGTAGATTAATTCATTTTAAAATAACGGTGCTTCATATCTGTGAACAAATGCATATGTAAAGTACATGCATGTAGCGTTTATAAAAGCTACACCAAACAGGTTTGCTTATCTTTGGACTACAGATTTAAGTAATGTTTGTTTTATTCTGGCTTCTAATTTTTTCAAATAAATATATATTTTATAACTAAAATAAATTTTAAAAACTTAGCTTCTTCAAACATTGGGAGAAAGCTTGTGAACTACCATATTGCTGCACTGTTGATTACCCAAGTAGTAATCGACTCGGTGTGAAATGCTGACTGATCAGAGATCAGAAAAGTAGACATTTCAGAAGTGTCATTAAGAGAAAATGTTCACAATCTTTTCAATGTGGTAATTAAACTTGCAACAACAATAAAGAAAATATTTGAATTTTATTAGCCATAATGGGGATTTTGCAATTTGTTAAAGAGGATTTTTTTAGTAAGTCTTTTGAATACAGATAAGAATACGAATAGTCTTTTTGGTTGGGATGATATAGCAAATCATTTAGGATGGTTTTCCCTGTGACATATTTATTTTACTTTTAGGGATTTATTCTAGGGGCAAATATGATAAAGTAGAAATAAGTTAGGCTTGGCATGAGCCTATCTGGTTCTCAATTCTAACTACTCTACTTTCAAGGTATTTGGCATAGATTAACTTAAAGAAAATCTATTTTTAATCTGTAATATCTTTCCTCATCTATAGTGAGAAGGTAATAATTCCTACTTTGCAAACTAAAGAACGTATGAAAAGGAATATATATATATATAATGCCTAGCAAATAATAGATGCTCAATAAAAGCAAGCTATTATTCTTCTGCCTAAATGTATTTATAAAAGAAAAATTAGAAAATATGAATGGTCTAAAATAAGTATGACTTTTCGCCAATAAAATAATAGATATTCAAAATCATTCAGAAAAATATTTAAATGGTATGGAAAGATTCATCTTTTATCGTTTGGTTGAAAAAGGTACAAAATATATGAAGTGAGTGTGATCCATTATCACTTTTAAGAAATACATAAACATACATATAATTGAAAAGATATGAACTAAAAATATTATCTCTAGGTAAAAGATTTGGTTTTTCATTTTTCTTGATTTTAGAAATTATAATTTAAACATATACTACTTTCATAACAAGAATGTATAATACATGATTTTGTTTAAAAAAATCAGGGTCCTAAAATAAAGTTACCTGTATTATACATTTTAGGGAGCATGGTAGTTGGTTAACTTGGAAATTCTACTCATTATTTTTGAAGTTACAGTGAATTGGGGTAATAGGTGAGGCCAAACACCATAATCCATTTCAAACATCATTAGCAGAACAAGCCTGGAAATTATTCCTCAGTAACATCAACCCTTAGTATACCAATAAATACATGTCATGAAAGAAAAACCTGCGACTATCCAGAGGATATTGGAATCAAAAGCAATAAAGTAGTGTGGCTTATGAAAAATAAATCCAACCAGTCAAATTCGATAGATTTTCCCTCCAGTGCAGTAACAGAATTAGTTGATTACAGGAACACATTTAAACAAAGCATGTGATGGGATAACTTATGACATTTGCTCAGAGAATTGATTCAGAGTTGAAGTGGATGCAATTTTCTGCCTGACAGATTGAAGATGGAAAGTAATAATACATGAAAATATTTTGAAGGATGAGGAGTTCTTTGGTGGAAGTAGCACACATTGTAAATTGTATGATTTCAGATCTGTATTTGTGACCTAGAATTGGGTAATCAGTGGTACATTTATTAAAAAGCAGAGTTAACACTAATTTGAAAAGCCTTACAACTGACAGAGGAAAAGTTACTTCTGCAGAACCACTAATAGAGATTTAATTCTCTAAGTTGAATGTGGGCTAATATATTGTTTTGAAGAGAAAGGAAATCCAGAGGAAAAATATCTTAGTATTCTTTAGAGAAAAGTAATAGCTGGCAATAGGTGAGTAGCATAAGGACCACACATGCATGTACCCAACAATCCTCAGTTTAGCCCTATGAGGTGAGTCTTATGCTCCATTTTATAGATGAGGACCCTGAAGAACAGAGAGGTTAAGTAATTGGCCCAAGGTCAAACAGTAAGAGGCAGAGCCAAAATCTGGTTTACCTGGAATGCTTTCCTCTAATGTCTATAGACCTTTGCACTGTGCTGCAGTAATTAGATACAGGTTTGCAGTATGACTCACTAGCTAACCTGCCCGCCACCTTTCCAGTACAACTAAGGACCTATATTGATTGAGGCAATATGACTTAAGGAGATTGACATTGTATTACAGTCCTGGTAGTTCTACCTAAAAGACGTGTGATCTTGGTCAAGCCCCTTAATTAAGATCTGGTCTCAGTTTCCACATCCCTAAAATAAAGAGAATGGGATGACCTCCACTGTTCTCTCCAGGCCTAATATGTAATTCTCATCTCAAAGCCAATAATTTATATGTCTGAGAAACTTTTTAAATGAGTCCTAGGGAAGGGTTATAAAAGAAAAGATCCGAGCTGCGTTTGACAAGACACTATGATGTGCTTTGGACAAGAGAAGTGCTGTCCATAGAGACACACCAGCTTGTAAAAAAAAAAAAAAAACTACCAGTTGTCACAGTAAGAGGCTTGAAGGAGAGAAACATCACACTTTCTTCGTTAGCCTTTTTCTATTTTGAAACGTCTACTGATTTTCCCTTGGGAAACAGTACTTTCAGCTCTACAGTAGGGGGGGAAGAAAAACCTAGTCTAGAGAATGGCAGTATTTTTCAAGAGATGTAACACAACTTCTGAAGGTGCTATAGCTGTGGGGAAAAAAAAAATCTAAGGAAGAGGAACTTGCAAAGAAGACTGTAGAGAGGAGAGAACTTGCAAAAATGAAAATCATCTCAATTGCCCAATACTTCTCTACATAGTAGTCTGTTCAAGCTGAAGATTCTCACTCCCTCTTTTCAGGGGCTGGAACGTGAGACAGTAGATGCAACAACTGCCTGAACCTCCTCCTTTGGTCCCAGGAGAGGAGTGCCAGGCCCTTGGGCATGACCTTACCCTCAACTGTGAGTCTGAGTTGAATCGAGAGCCTAATAAAGGATGAGAGTGCCTAGGGAATGATTTCTTCCTCTATTTTCCTTTCTGTTTTAAGCAAGTAGAAACCCAGGCCTCTGAAGAAGGATAAAATCCAAGTTAAGTGAGTTGTTCCTATGGCCCCAAAGTTAAGAAAACTGTAGACTGAATCACCCTGGCAGTAAATCAGAGAGACCCCCAAACACATTCCTAAAATGTGACTCTGCATTCCACCTCCTATTCAGGAGTAAACTGGACAGTAGCAATGCCATATCAGTGAAGCAAATTCAACACTTTTGATGTCTCACTAGCCTGTGCTCCGCAATGGAAGAGGCCACAACAGTGAGAGGCTCCGTACCACAAAAAAAAAAAAAATCAATTTTTATAGGTACAATTTATGCCTGAAAAGGTAAGCAAGTCCCATCTGTTAGCTAGAGTCTCTATGCATTCATTCTGCTTATTACAGCAGCTGAGCCTCCAAGTGGGTTCTTTGTGGGCTTCAGGCAGATGCTTAACAAGGTGAGCCAAAAGGAGTCTGGGCGTTTGGAGATGTGTTAAGGAGACCTCAGCTGGAATCTGTTTATGTTTTTCAAGTGCTTGCCTACAGCTTCCCCTGATAGCTTTACCACATGACATCATTGGGGCATCAACCAGACATCCTATTTGATACTTCAAACAAAAATGCTTGTGGCATGCTGTTTTTTTTTTTTGTTTTTTTTTTGCGGTACGCAGGCCTCTCACTGCCGTGGCCTCTCCCGCCGCGGAGCACAGGCTCTGGACGCACAGGCCCAGCGGCCACGGCCCACGGGCCCAGCCACTCCACGGCACGCGGGATCCTCCCGGACCGGGGCACGAACCTGCAACCCCCGCACCGGCAGGCGGACCCCAACCACTGCGCCACCAGGAAAGCCCGTGGCATTCTACTTTTTAAGCTTAATATCTTATTTTGAGTTTAAAAATGTTCAGTAGTTATCAACATCCTGGCTTAAGCATTCTTAGTTTTGAAGGAGAGTCTTAGTAGACAGACTTTAAAGATATCATCAGCTCTTCCGAGGGAAAGCCAATTTAAGTTCAGGATAAAGAGATCTGTAATCACAAATCACACATCACAGGGTTAGATGGTACATTTGTGGCAGCCTCAGGAGGTGCTCCTCACTGGGTAGCCGTAATAATTCCAAAGAAGTCTGATGGACGGGCCTTCGCAAGGAGCGAAATCCACATTTTGTAAAGGGGTTGGTGCAGACTGGCTTGTGCCAACCAATAAAATAATGATCTAAAATGATCTAAAATGACTGAATATTTTACTAGGTTCAGACATTCTTCAAATGGATTTACAGTTTCAAAATGTTCTTCAAGCACATTTTATTTTCTTCATTTTCGTTTCCTATTCTGTTCATGCTTGAGCAATACTGTAGGTGGTGGAAAATGGGGGGGGGAAGAACCAGTGTGATCCAAAGCCTGGGGAATATGAATTTGGAGGAAGTTCTCTGGATGACTTTGAAGTATTCTCTCGTTTAAAAACCTTTTTGTTTAAAAACCTTGTATACATAAATAATTAAAATGTTCAGTATTAAAATGAAGGGGAGCCCTTAGGAAAATCGGCTTTGCTTGGGGAAACCACCTTTTTTTTTTTCAGTCAGTGACATAATCTCCTGTTTTTATTTTCCTCCCCATGTCCTCCCATGGTCTATACTTTATTTGGTTCTTGTGTTCAAGTTATTATTTCCTAATTCCTGACAGGCTATTAGGTCGTAGCTCAATATTTGACCCACTCAAGGAGAAATGACATGTTGAGAGTCTTTACGTTTAGGAAAACCTACAAGTTCCACCCACCCCCCCCCCGCAAAAAAAAAAATTCTATACAGTGAATGGTGTCCAGCTTGATAATCACAAGTATTGACTTCAGGTCAGATCATAGAGTGTAAGTAGCCATGTGTGCATAATGTAATTCCTGAGTCTAAAAACCATGTAATCATATGTTAAGTAGGTAAGCTTTTATATAACTCTTAATAATGAAACAATTGGATCCCACATAAAGAATTTCTAATAATTTTCTATAGAAATAATGAAACAAATTTCTTCTAACTCATAAATACTGTATTTAGTGGTATTGTTGAATGCTGACCTTACCAAGAGCCTGATAGCTAGCAAAGAACTGAGTTGGTACAAGTCATATCTCTCACAGAATAAGCAGAAAGGTCTGGGCGAGAGTGGGCATTAAATGAAAGCATTTTTATTTAGTTGAGGTTTGAAGTCTATGCCCCTCTTCCTCCACTCAGCAGACACAAAAGGCAAAACTGTCTCAGGGAACCGTGGGCAGGCATTTGAGAAATGCGTGAGAGCAATTTCCAGCTGAGCCAATTTTTGTCAAACATCATGTGGCTTGGCCAGGATGGGCTTTGCTAATAGAATCTGAAGCCCGAGGAATCCAGCCCCCATTTCAGACGCCACTCTGAGAAGACGTGAAACAAGGAGTCCAGTCTCCAGATGGGAGAGGCTTTTAATTGGCTGAAAGAACCAGGGTCTGGGCACAGAAAGTCAGACACATCCTTGCTGGTATCATCATTACTGATTCAAACCGCACGAGGAGTACCAAGGAGCTGCCAAGGGGAGAAGCTGAGTCCTCCACAGATTTGAACCATATCTGAACGCCAGGGAGGAAAAGCAAAAAGTGCTTTCCTTGCAAAAATGTTTGAAAGTGCTGCTTTAACTCATTTAACATCATAACAATGTGCTGCCCTGCCCACGTTTTAAGGCTACTCCTTTCTGCATTTCTTTTCCAAATTAGACATTTCCAACATCTTTGTCCTTTTATCCCCAACTGCCCATTATCCTAGTTAAAAATCAATTTTTAGGGCTTCCCTGGTGGCGCAGTGGTTGAGAGCCCACCTGCCGATGCAGGGGACATGGGTTCGTGCCCCGGTCCAGGAGGATCCCACATGCTGCAGAGCGGCTGGGCCCGTGAGCCATGGCCGCTGAGCCTGCATGTCCGGAGCCTGTGCTCCGCAATGGAAGAGGCCACAACAGTGAGAGGCTCCGTACCACAAAAAAAAAAAAAAAAATCAATTTTTATAGGTACAATTTATGCCTGAAAAGGTAAGGTCAGCATTCAACAATACCACTAAATACAGTATTTATGAGTTAGAAGAAATTTGTTTCATTATTAAGAGTTATATAAAAGCTTACCTACTTAACATATGATTACATGGTTTTTAGACTCAGGAATTACATTATGCACACATGGCTACTTACACTCTATGATCTGACCTGAAGTCAATACTTGTGATTATCAAGCTGGACACCATTCACTGTATAGAATTTTTTTTTTTTTTGCGGCGGGGGGGGTGGGTGGAACTTGTAGGTTTTCCTAAACGTAAAGACTCTCAACATGTCATTTCTCCTTGAGTGGGTCAAATATTGAGCTACGACCTAATAGCCTGTCAGGAATTAGGAAATAATAACTTGAACACAAGAACCAAATAAAGTATAGACCATGGGAGGACATGGGGAGGAAAATAAAAACAGGAGATTATGTCACTGACTGAAAAAAAAAAAAAAGGTGGTTTCCCCAAGCAAAGCCGATTTTCCTAAGGGCTCCCCTTCATTTTAATACTGAACATTTTAATTATTTATGTATACAAGGTTTTTAAACAAAAAGGTTTTTAAACGAGAGAATACTTCAAAGTCATCCAGAGAACTTCCTCCAAATTCATATTCCCCAGGCTTTGGATCACACTGGCTCAGAATATCCAGGGATGGTATTTAGGCCTGCTTGAACATTTTGCAAAGTTTCTAGGAGGCTCAGAGGCACATTCCTGGTTAAGAATAGTGGTAGAGCTGCTCACGTTTCCTAGGTGCTACCAGATGGTCTGCTACACCCTCAACTCTCCCTGATTCCCATCCAACTTGTCTCCTACTTACACATGTAAATTTTAAAATGTCAAGTGAAAACTACATCCAGTTACTGCTCCTTTCTTTTCCTGCGCACTTTTCCATATCAGCATACAAAATCACCTAGTTTTCCCTGAAGCCCAGAGGAAAGTGGTGTGAAAGCTTTCACTTGTGCTTTGTACTAACCTTTTTTCTTTCTGTAGGCAGAAGTATTTTTGGACAAATGTTGTTTAAGCATCATGAACTGAGGCTTAAATTTAGTTCAGATAGCTTACCCCTATCACTAATTTCCGCTTGTTGAGTCAAGCCACAAAAATATCAGTGAGAAACACAAAGATTTTACCAAAAAATGATAGTGAGTAGGTTGGCGGAATTTAAAGGGGGAAGGAGAAAGGCACGATAGAGTTTTCCTCAGAAATTTTTAAACAGAGCAGCCATCATTATGGGGCAGAAAGTATTATTGCCATTGCAACAGAAATATACAAAGTCACCTTAACATGTCGTTCAGATTGCAGGTTGGAAGACTTGATTATAATCTGAATTACTATTAAAGCAACGTGAAGAAATTGTCCATCATAAAGCAGATTGAGGAGCAATGGTAGCAGAGAAAAAGTCAAAGTGATAGATCTTGGCATCACTAACTGACATACTATTCAAAAAAGCACAACTTCAGCTGCTGGCCTTAGAGTATTTTATATTCCAGTTTCAATGACGAGGGCATACCTAATGTGAAGATGGATGGTGGGAGTTGTAACCAAGGACTATGTATTCTGACAACTTTTAGCAAGATGGTTGTATCAGGCTATGCTTGCCTAAAGCTGTTATATGTTCTATGATTTTAGCTCCACCTATTCTGATTCTAGATCAACAGTCTGGTCTATGGCAAGTAAATGGTTTGGTTATGAAAATACAAGGTTCCAGTTCCATGAACTGCATTTATTGCTGTGAGTTAACGTTTATGATCATCTTCCTGTCAATGTCTGCCCACAGACAGAGAATGGACTGGCCCTATAGACTTTCTTAACATAACACAAAATTAACAGAGATCCATGGTATAGCTTTAATTCTTAGTTCGGGGCCTTAGCTCTCTCACAGGGACTATTGCTAGCCTTCTAGCTTTTGGCTATGGTCTTACTCCCTCCAGCTAGTCATTCACAAGGTTTTCAGAATGACCTTCTTCAAATGCAAATCTTGTCATCTTACTCACTTGCTTAAATCCCTTTACTGTCTCCCCACTGCCTAAAGAATAAAGTTTAAATTGCTTAGATGAATAAGGAAGAGCCTTGAGCGCAGCTATCACTTACCTCTTCAGTTACATCTCAGGAAATAAACTCCCACACCATCAGTTACCTGGCTTGGAGGCTCTCAGATACATTAAGCTTTCTCACGACTGCATGCTTCATGCAGGTGCTAATGCCGAAATGGCCCTCCTCTCTTTTCTGCTTGCCTAAACACAAGTAAATGTTCTGTCTGGTCTTGGCATGATAGTCAAGACTACTATGAAGGATTTCTTAAATACTCAATTACCAGATCATTCTTTTCTCCATGTCTCTGTTGTGTGTACTTCAAACTAGAACCTACAGTACTTAATTGCACATTACTTTATATATCTGCCTTTATTTTATTACAACCTCACTGAGTCTAGTGACCATGTCTTACTCATCTTTGTAGTCCTAGAACTTGTCATAATATTTTGCCTATAGTAGGAACTCAGTATTTGTTGACTGACTTAAATAACTAAGGAGGCTCAAACTGCCAGCTAAGGAGGTTGGCAATTAGATCTTGAAATAGGAAAAAAAAAAAAAAACCTTTATTAAGCACTTACTGTAAGCCAAAGACAACACTGAATCCACTTTAATTGACGAATTAATATCTAGATTATCTGGGAGGATAACAGAGGAAAGGCAATAAATACAGTGAATAAAAATTCTAATAAAATATTCAACCTTGGAAATCTAGTAAAGTAAAAGTAACAAGAATAGCAATAAATATAATTAAATGAAAACAATTTAAGCTATATAAATTGTACAGATTCATGACTATATTTAGCAGTTAGACTTTTAACACCAGAACCTCTTTCCATACAAAAGATATTTAAAACATTGTATTGAAAACAAAGATAAAAAGATACTTAAGGAAAACAGCTAAAAGGTAATTTCCATTGCCAATATGCTTTATCCTAGCAATTTTTTTTTAATGAGATCATGATATTTTTTAATTTTTAAAATGACATTTACTTTTATTTTGGTTTCAGGGCATTTGTGTTTGTGGTAAGTATCAGTGTTTTGGTTTTTTGTTTTTTTTTTAATATTTCTTAAGGGTCCCTCTGCCTATCTCCTCAGCATTATGAAGTGCTCCTGAAAGCCATTTGGATGATAACAAGTGTTGCAAACTGCAGGTGAATGGGTGTTAGAACCATACTAACAGCAAACAAAAGCATTTTATAATAACAAAGATAGAGACTGGGGAGTCCTTATGAATATGTTATTAAGCACCTGCACTCCAGTTCCCAAACTGGAGCTATTTGAAAAGAAGGGATGCTAACTTTCAGCCAGAATTGATGTCTGCAGAGAGACTGGTTTTTTGTTTTGTTTTGTTTTTAACAGCTGAATTACCGCAACTGAAATAGCTACTTTCCCCCAATACCTAGTTGAGTGCTGAAGTCTCACCGTACAGCTAACCCTACTCCAGCCATATACCTGGGTAGGTAGAAAGGGCTTGACCTCCAAAACATTAAGTCATTTTCTATGCTGGGAGTTTAAGAAATGAAAATGATCATCTGAAAGACAAAGCCTAGCACAGAAATAGGTGTGTTGGAAGGTACTATTCAGAGGAAAGAGTGTAGCAATGAAATGCAGGTGGCATAAGAGAAAAGTGCGTAAAATAATCAGACGTCAGAATGGAGAGACCTGTGGGGGAATACTTTGAGGAGGACTTGCCCAATCTCTTCAAGCCTGTAAAGAAAGTCTGAGTTTGAGCAAATATGGAGATAGTATTTAGAAACCCTAATCTCCATGGTTTACGGAAACCCAGCAGAAGCAGCACGTCAGCTGGATCCAGACTCACCTGCTGTGAAGGCTAGCATGGCACTAAAAACAAGAGCTGTTTGAAAGAAAAAATGCTAACTTTCAGCCAAAATTGAGAAATTGTTTTAAACTAAACTAAATTATGTAATGGTAGAAAGAGATGAGCTATTGAGAGGGAACAGGGCATCTGGGTTTGGGATGCTGGAGACGCAGGGAGCTCTCCTCCCTCAGCCTCTCTAGGGGCAGGTTGTTTTTGGAACAAAGGCTAAGTGATTTGAGTCTGGGTTTCTAATGTTCTGCTCTTTAATTGGCATACATTGCCCAGGCTGAGTATAAAACTGCCTTTCTGGGCTTCCCTGGTGGCGCAGTGGTTGAGAGTCCGCCTGCCGATGCAGGGGACACGGGTTCGTGCCCGGTCTGGGAAGATCCCACATGCCGCGGAGCGGCTGGGCCGGTGAGCCATGGCCACGGAGCCTGCGCATCCGGAGCCTGTGCTCTGCAACGGGAGAGGCCACAACAGTGAGGGGGCCCGCGCACTGCAAAAAACAAAACAAAAACAAACTGCCTTCCTCCTTCCATAATGACTCTAGATGGGGCTGAAATATGTACTAGTGACAATGGCAGTGAAGAAACTCATGGATGCTCTTATGGGTTGAATTTTGTCTCTCAAAAAGATATGTTGGAATCTTAACCCCCTGTACCTGTGAATTTAACCTTATTTAGAAATAGGATCTTTTTAAATGTACTGAAGTGAAGATGAGGTCATTAGGATAGGCCACAATCCAATATACTGGTGCCCTTGTAAGAAGAGGGAAATTTGGAGACACAGAGATGGGATCATGTGAAGACACAAGACACAGAAGGAAGACAGCCATATGAACATAAATGCAGAGACTGGCCTTATTCTGCCATAAACCAAGGAATGTCTGGGGCTCCCAGAAGCTAGAAGAAAGGATGCTCTCCTAAAGGTCTTGGAGGAAATAGCCCTGCCAACATCTTTTAGATTGTAGCCTCTCGAACTGGGAAACGATAAATTTCTCTTGGTTTAAGCCATCCAGTTTGTGGTGTTTTGTTATGGCAGCCCCTAGAGATGGCAACCTCATCACAGGAATAATAGCAACTCACTACAGTGGCAGCAGTAGAGGTCAGCAGAGGAGCCTCTGAGCTTCCCAGGAATCATTTGAAATTACCTCTTCTCAGAGGAGTGATAGCAGTTAAGACACATACCTTTTTCAAAGGGGACTTCTTTTAAGAATTCTAGTGAGACCAGAATATGTCTCCTAATCCATTGGAGGAGTGACCCCAAGGTAGAGACAACATTCTTTCTAATAGACTTATGAGATGCAGAATAATAGAAGCAGCTTGGAAAGGGAACTTAGATTTCCTCTGGACTCTCAGAGTAGTGAAGTCTTCATCTAAATCTTATCACAAGGCCAGTCTTCTCCTAGGTAGGGAGGGAACCACGTTCTCCTAGGTGGACAGATTTTTCTGAATATGGATGTTGCCAACATCCCAGCTACGGCTTACTAAAGACTTGTTGCTTATTAGGATACAGAGCTTCTTAAAAGTCAGAAACCCTCTTCAGGGTATTGTGGGAATAGGTCTTAAAATACAAAATGTATTGTTCAACTTCAAGAAAGACAATAAATTATTGGCTTAAGGGGAAAAATTCATGTAATAAGGCTGGCAGACCCCCAGTTTGGTCTAGTTTACTCCCTTATTTTATATATAAGAAAACCAAGGTCTGTGGGATTACATAATTTCAGGCAACATCGGTTTCCTGTCTTGTGCTTTCTCACAACCACAGTACAACGTATCACTTGCAAATCATGTTAGAGCTCTTCTGGTTGATGCTAATGTTGCTCCCGTTATTGACATTGGCTCATATTAAGTCATCCTGAGAAGTAAACTGTCTTCCAGTACTTCACTTAAACATCTTAGACGAAAGCACCTATGTTAAAAACCTCATTTATTTTTATTTCTCGTAAGAGATCCACTGCTTTGGGTCATCATGATAGAGTTTGCTGTCCTCTCAATACATCTCAGTTTCCATCACATTTTCAGTCACTTCTTTAGGCTAGTTTTAAAAGCCAGTTGGCAGAATTACTATGATTTCTCTTTTTTTTAAACCAGCTGATCCTCTCTTGCAAAGAGACAAACAGTCTCCAAGAAGGAAAAATTATGCTGTGTATAATGTTACCCGCAAATCAATGTTACTCATAATGTTTCAGGAAATAAAGTTACTATGGACATATGGGAACATTACAGATTTCTACATTAGTCCTAGGAATAGGTATTCAAAATGGTAGAAGTAAAAGAAAAAATATTTACATTATGCTAAATTAAGCCCAATTCTCTCACAACTGGCAAGTCTTTATTTCTGGATCTCCTAGTCTCCCAGTAGTAGAGACATGCTTTAATCATCAAGTGAAATAATACTTATATATATATTTTTTAACACATGCACACATACACACATACACTGCAGAGCTGTCTACAGTTTAACAGGTTATACACTGCACAACTCCAGTGCACACAGTTTTCATCACAGTCAATGAAAATGTATCGCCTTCTGATGGAAATCTCAAAACCAACAAGCGGGTCACAGTGATCTTATGAAATACGTATCTGAACAAAAGGAAAATAAAATTGGGTCGGTTCTTTGAAGAAGGTAAGATTCATCTGAGTTTTATGACACACTTTAAGTTAATAAGTCACATCATATTCTAAGGTTAAAGTTATTAAGAAAACGTCATTTCTAACCAGGACAAGATTTCATAATTCTTCTTCCACTTCTAAATTTTTATTCCTTCATAAGAGTCTCTTTCATATAAAACTACTAAAGGGCTAGAGCTGCAAAAACGTCTATTGAAAAATATTGACATTCTCCCTCCTTTATACTCAATCCTATTCAAATTGCATGTGATTAGTAAACACCTGTATTTGTAAAAAAAAAAAAGAATTAGATATGTAAAAGGCAAGAGGATCTGCTTTTAATTTTTCTTTTCAACTTGGAGCAAGCCACTACAATTTTTATTACACACACCTTCACGCAGACACATGCACACTCACACATAAAGCAGGACTATAAATCAACACCTACTCTCTACCCAAAACTGAGCGGCAGCAGCAACAAAAAGCTGAAGTATCATTTGTGACCTTAATTGAAAATGGAACAAACAACAACCCTCCAAAATCTCAGAAGATTAAAATAATCCTAAAAATTTTACATGGTATCTGAAGATAAAGTGATTAAAAATGTGTCTTTGTTCTGTTGTCCTTTCTCTAAGTGCTAATCAGATTGGTAATCTCCTAGGAATGCTTATCCTACTTTGCTAAACCTTTCATTAAACAAAACCTTGGGTACAGAAAGACCTAATGACACCTAAATCCAAAATAAATAAATAAATAAAAACACATAGATACATGCCTATAAGACATTTTTCTCATCATCTCATTTCAGAAGACAAATACTTGCATATTGTTTTGTAGTAGTAAGTGGAGCATTGTAGAAATCTGAAGAGAGCCAGAAGTAGGTTTCCATTCTGTTTCTAGTCTGTACCACTGGTGTGACTCCCATCAAATAACTTAACCTACCTAGACCTCAGTTTCTTCATCTGAAAAATGAGGTAAACACTTTCAATTTTTAAAGTTTTTATTTACATTTTTTTTTGATGTGGACCATTTTAAAATTCTTTATTGAATTTGTTACAATATTGCTTCTGTTTTTATTTTTATGTTTTGCTTTTTTAGCCATGAGGCATGGGGGATCTTAGCTCCCTGACCAGGGATCAAACCTGTACCCCCTGCATTGGAAAGCAAAGTCTTAGCCAGTGGACCCCCAGGGAAGTCCCACTCTTTACTTTTGAGGTTGTCTAAAGTATATAATATAATGAAACTTTTCTGGCATTTTTACTACTATTAAAATTTTTGATCAATACTAAAGAATAAAGGACATGCAGCAGTTACTTAAAATACTATAGCGAGGGAAAGGCTTATCCTTCGAGAATAACTTGCTCACATGCCTGGACTCCACTGAACCCATTTTGTTCACCCTTCCTGAAATATATATTCTGACTGAGCTTAGAGAACTATGTGTCTTTTCCTCCTCAAAGCATAGCTCAAGACTCATTTCCTTTCATGAGGTCTGTCCAGATTAAACAGTGTGAATCAAATTACTGGCAACATTCCTAGAACATATATGAAGCGATATCTTTTAAAATTCACCACAAATCAATTTTGGACTGAGGTAAGGCATAATAAGAAAGCAAAAAAGTAAAAAATAATAATAATGGGCTTGTGAATACTTAGAAGAGGGAATTTCAGATCCTAAAAACCATTATAGTTTCATTAATTGAAATCAAATCAATCTAATGCCATAGCTGCTTTGGAGATATAACTGGTACATCTTGGATATGCCATTGTTATATTTTTATTTTAGTAAGATATCCAATAAGGTTTCCCATGAAATCTTTATCACAAGGTTGATAACTTGAATAGTGGCCAACAGTCTGGAATAAGGACAATGGGGGGTCCCCTAGGAGGTTCCCTTCACAGTTTATACTTCAATGTAATCAGTGTAATACACTAATTAGTAATATGGCTGGGAATATAGAAAATGTCCTCATCAAATTTGCAAATGTAACACACTAGGACAGATAGTGTGCTGGAAAAACAGAATTATATATTTTTTAAATCCCAAAGAATTAAAAGCCAAAAATAAGATTAAACATACATAAATGTCAACTTTTATACTTAACTTAAAAAGTAGGACTCAAACGTGAGATTAATATCTTTAAGGCATGGCTGCCAAAATATAGACATGAATGGTACTCCTCCTTTGCAAATAACAATGACCCACAGTTGGCTTAAAAGCACTGAAAATAATTTTGCAGAGCATCCTTCATGGTGGAAAAAACCCAGAAGCCAAAAGTCTGTGAAAGGGGAGATAAAACGTCTTTCCCAAGAAGGAAAACTCCCTCCCCCTATTCTTCCTTGCCATAGCTAAGTCAGGCTAGACTACTGCAAAAGATTTTATTAACCATTAAGTGGAACCAAAAGAGAACTGGAAAGAATATAACGAATATACAAACAGGGGTCTTAGATCAATTACCACAAGTTAATACGGGATCAAAGAAATACTCCATCCTAAATATGGAAACCACTTGCTGTACAAAGCTCTTTAGCCACATTATATATTGAAATGAAATGTTAAAATTGGTCTAAAAACCCAGCTCCACAAACTGAGTAAAACTGTTTAATCTAATATTTTGTAGTGGATAAGGAGGTTTTTGAAGCCTATATGAGAACATTAAATATGCTCAGGTAGCAACAGAAATTGTAAAATTGGTGGTAAACTGTATATATGACTATGATTACAACTCTGCTAGAATATGCTCTTAAGAGAAACTTCCTAAAAGTGTTTTGAAAGGAAGCATTCTATAGCCTTCAAAAGACTATGTTTGGATGGTAGGCACGGAGTGATTTTTCTTTGTTTTGCTTTTATGTATTGTCTAAGTTCTACTTTATAATTAAAGATAATAACTTACATCGATTACTCTTTGTATGTAGTGTACTTGTTGCTCTACTTGCATTATCTTTGCAATAACTCATTTAATTCATGCTAAGAGATCATGAAATAGTTTCATGCATCGCAGTTTCTTCATCTATAAAGATAATTGGAGTAACTATCTAGATTGACTGTGGACATTAAGTATTATTCTAATATTAATGACAGTAACTATACCTAGTAGTGACTTTGATACAAAAATCTGGCAGTTTACCTCTAAAGTGCAAACTCTTAATTACCCTATAATATAAAATGATGCCCAACCTAGTTTGGTTAAAAGTCAGAATACCTCATTATGCCATAATTAATTTATAATCAACAGCTTAAAGCATCTATGTCCTACATTTCATATGCTGATCGCTAGACAATACCTATTCCCGAAGTACTGATACAATGTTAAAGGTGTGACCTTACACAAACTGTAACAATCTTATTTTCAGATAAAGAATTAACACATACCATGTAGAGTTTTTATGATAAAAATAACACACATGAAAGGCCTATATCAATGACTATATTATTGTTGTCTGGGAGAAATTGTCCCCATGACTCTCTAAATATTGTTTTCTAAGAAAAATGCCCAACTTTATTTGTTCCTTTATTACAGGAGGTAGATAGATGTTTCAATAAGTGGAACTTCTTCCACTTAACAAGCACTCACTTATCAATCCTGAACAAATCTGAACCCAGCTCAGGGCCCTATGTGTGGGCTGTGATAGAATGAATACTCCAGACCCATCTATCTCACCCCAGGCGTTATCCTGTTGGTATTATTCTGTAGTTTAGCATTTGTAAACTTGGTTGATGTGGTACCACTAGAACAAATTCACATGGGTTGTGAGAGTTTCATTCTTCATCATTAACAGGGAGGATACAATGGTTTCCATTCTAGAAGCATTCTGGCCTTTCCCAAAGAAGATGGCCTTTGGCTGTTGATGTCCAAATGGAAGAAAAGATCCAGGGCTTTTGAGTGCCCTGACTTATGCGGATGAAACAAATTGCTGCAATCACTTCTGCCTTGATCCATCGAGTTGTTATCTCCCAGAAAGAGTGGCTTTTATTGCTGCTAAGGGGCTGCTGTATTCTTTAAGAAGGAATGATTCCAACACAGATATGAATGCTCAAACCCTTATACTAAAATATTTAGGTTTAATTTCATTGGCTAAATCTGTAATCAGAGAGTGGAATAGAAATATTTTTAGAGAACCAGTTTAGAAAAAGAAATTTTATACAAAAAATAAATTGGCCCTTTATAGTAAGTTCTCCAAATGTTCCCAAGAATGATTTTTATAATTCCCTCATTATACATTTGGGAAATTGAAATGAATATGAAAACCTTGATTTCAATTCATGCTTGATATGAGAAGCTAGGCCTTTTAAACTTTTAACCAGATTTTCTAATGTACAGGTATGTAATTAAAAAGGGAATCCTATTGCCCTAGATTTTTATTACTTTACTTCACTGACAAACAGATTTAAGCAATTAACTCCAGAGATGAAAACACAAAGCCATTGGGTTACTGGATGTGTCTGAGGCCTGTGTTGACACAAAGAAATGATACTATTCATGAGTATAGTGGGTAAATACCTGTATTGATAGTTATCATAACTGAACCTAAATATTGGGGTACTACTATCAAACTAAACTTGAATGACAGCATTTGACAAATGAGTAGATAAAAACAAGTCAGGATCTTGATTGGTGAGGCATGTATATATATTCCATCTATGTTTAAACAGGGCAGTTTTACTTAGACCAGTGAGCTGGGAGGGTAGAAATAAGAGAATACTATGAAGAACAAAATTGAGTCCAATTCATGGAGGGTGGAACATATGAAGGAAACTTGGCTAATATACACAAACAGGGACAAGGTTGGCACTAACTGATATTCTAAGTTATAAACCTTGTATAAGGCATGCTTCTAACGTGTTAAACTACATTGAGGATTGGAGGGGACATTAATAATAACAATGCCTAGATGCCTGAGAAATTTGTCACTATCTGAACCAGAATGTCAGTGAGGTGATTTTTTTTTTTTTTACTACCATAAAGGTATGAAATGAAACTACTGTGTAACACTCATGGTCTTGAGCTAGTAATCTAAATTAGGCTAAGTGTTGGTAAATTCAAATGAGGACTCAGTGAGGGGATTACAATGTCAATGTCTTTTTTTTTAACTGATTCTGAGGAAGAGCTAAAACATGTCTGGTATATCTCAGTATAAATATATACTGTAATTTATTTCCAGAATGAGGCACCAACTCATGGAATCCCTACAGGTATAATAAACTTAGGGATCTCTTCACTGGGTTATTCTTTTCTAAAACGTTAGTGTTCCTGTTCATGCTACGTAGAAGATAGCCCAGCTCCACCTGTGATGATTAGCCCTTTATTTCTAGAAAGATGCTTTTGATTAAAAATAAGTTTGCAGGTGACATCAGGCATCCCTGAATTTAAGAGACTTCTTATCCTCAATACTGAAGCTGGATATTAATTCCCAATCTAATCTTTATATAGTTGCTTCCCTCTAAACCTAAAAGGGCAAGAAAAAAAAGCTCATCCCTGGAGTCTGCTGCTAAGTCCTTTCTTCAAGTCCTTCAAGCATCAGTAATCATTTTATTATTGCACTCACTTCTAAAGAAAAGCAAAAAGAAACTCCACCACATATTCTCTCAAAGCACCATAAATATTCTACTGTACTATTTGATCACAGTAGTTTGAATAAAGCAATGTATCTGTGAGGTAAGTATGATTATATCAGATATATATATAGATGTATTTTTTAAACAGTGAAAAATTTAAAGTATATTGCATGATGGTAGCTGAAATGAGAATAGTTCTATGAATTCTAGGTTTTTTCATCTATTTTCTTTATAGAAAAATGTAAGAATATCAGTGTTAGAAAAGATTCATCAGAAATATGTAATTAGTGGAAGATAAAAGGTTTATGTAGCTAAAAATAAGGATTAAGTGATTAGGCAGTATTTTCAAAACTTTTAGATGAATTTCCATGATAAATTTTTTACAGCATTTATTTTTGATTCAATCATTTTACTATAATCCCTAATATTAAGATTATCCATCAGTTACAGAAATATTTAAACTTTTAAGGATTTAGATGTAGGCAACGACAATTTCTTCATATTCTCCCCTTCTATAAGAGAAATGCTTTACTTATTTTTGGCATTTTTAAATGTAATCATATGTTGGAGGAAACAGTTAACAAAAAAATGTATCAAATAAATTCAGTATACTTGTCTTTAAATTCCTTTTTCTAGAAATATTAACAGAGGGAATTGGTGACAATATCCTACAGTTACTGTTTGAATTTGTAGCACTTAAAAATTTAACTGTAGAAAATTCAACTGAATAAATGTGCTTTAATATTAAAGACATTTAAAACATGCTTCTAGACTAGTTTACTGCAAATTTACCTCTTAAGATCTTTTTGTATCAATGGAGTCTTAGAATATGTTGAATACCAAGATAAATACGCTGTGAATTAAGAGTTCACCAACTACAGAAAGTTACACAGGCTAGTTCCAAGAATTGGAGATTATGAGTGACTGATGTGCTAATTGGAAGGCTATTTCATAAACTAGAAAATAGAGCAAATTAGATATAGAACTAAAATCTAACTATATCAAATGAAGAGTTCCCTATCTTTGCCTCTACCCCACTACAAAGTATTTTCATTATCAATTATTCCTGAACAGACTATTTAGAAGAGGGAAGTGCATTACTTTAAAGTTCGTCTCAAAAAACAAGTAACTGAAGAACAGAAAAAGGATCTGATTTTTACTAGCAAGGATCTAAGCACAGTATTTACATAGGCTTGAAAACTGGGAATGCAACAGTTTCAGATTTTATCAAGCATTACTGATTTTTTTTTTTACTTAAAGAGCAGTTTCTTGTGTGTTATTTAAATTGTTTCAAATTAATGTATTTAGGACAATCTGTCTTACAAGATTTTCAAATTTCACAATAAACAGTCATCTTTGTAAATGATTAAAATGGGCTTCATAATTTCTGGAAAAATAAGTGACAGATGACTTTTCCCCAATATACATTAAGCTCAGTGAAAAATCAAATGAGCTGGTATTTTGTACACAGAGGAATATAATTTGTTTTTGTATTAGTACTAGTCTTGACCTAAGTATTTACAAATCAATACTAATTTTAAATTTAATGGCATCCATAAATGTCTGTATGTAGGAAGTTTAATTTTTGTGCTGTAGTTACAAATGTGTTTTTAAGTATATGGGGAATTTTTAAAGGGCGGAAGAGAATTTAAAGGTGCTATTTACATAAATGTAAAAGCCCCTAAAGTGAAGAAATCTTTTCTAAGAAACTCCAAGTATTTGCTTGACTCTGGAGGCCTGGTGTAAGAAGCAAGCAGTTTTCCTGCTAATAATTAGACATCTGAACACTGTCCTGAAAGGGTTTAAGCACTTGATGCTGCTCTTTGGGGTACCAGTACCCGGATCCCCATTTAATTTACTTTTTTCCTACCTCTGCCTCAGCCTGGTGTCTAAGTTCTGCCCAGACCAGTGTTTCCTCACAGGAAGCTGTGAATTAAAGTGACCTGGGTAGCTTTGAAAACACTCTCTGTCCAGACCACACTCCAAACCAAGTAAATCTGAATGGTGGGCTGTGTGTGTAGGGGTGGTAAAGGTGGGAGGGTCAGGCATTGATATATATTTTTTAACACCCCAGATGACTGCAAAGTGCAGCCAAGCTTCAGAATCATTCCCCTCGACAATTTTTTTTTTAATAATTTCTCCGGTTCAAGTTGTATTCTCCACAGACCCCATAACCTGCTTCATCTTCTCATCTGCAACCACATGTGCCTACCAGTTTTCATCAGAATACTCATCTCACCCAAATCCTGAGGACACCTTAGGGTCAAGCCTAGCTTATCAGGCCCTCAAGAGCAGCTGATTCCTTTTCACTTGAACTGTTTTCTGCAGACGACTGTAATAGTCTAGTAACCTGCCTCACTTTTTTCACTCTTGTCCTATCCAACCATTCCCCCACAGCAGTCAGGGTAACATTTTTAATGAAAATAGCATTGAGCTACTTCCTTCTTGAACACTCTCCAGATGACTTCCCACTGAGATCTCAATTCAGACTCCATGCAAATGATACTTTCCCTGACCCACTGGCTAACAGCATCCCTCAGCTGAGATCACTCTTTAAAATCACCCTATTCTCTTCACAGCACTTATTTCTAAGTAAGTATATCTCATTTGCTTGTTCTTTAAATCTCAACATAGAATTTCAGCACCACGAAGTCAGATAATTTGTCCATCCCAATCAACTTGTAACCCTAATATCCAGGACTGTGGTGCATACACAGAATAGGTACTTTAACTGATAATTTCCAAAAAAGAACAAGTCACTTTGAATTCAGACTTCTCCATGCCCAGCCATAGCTACCTAGTCATAGCCCCTCCAGCATGCTCTGAACTATAGCAACCATAGTTACCTGTTGGTCACCAGATAATTTATAGTTTTTTGCTTCTCATTTTTATCCATGAATGCAAAATAAGAAACTTAAAATTCGTAAGCCATATCCCTAGAGTCTTCCTGAGAATCTCATTTCCTGGAGACTGTCCCCAGGCTCTTACATTTTTGACATCTAGGATTTGTACGGCAGTGAATAAAATGCCCGGACAGATTAGTTCCCATTAGCATGGATAACTGACAGTTAACAAGGCACTATTGTCTTTCCAGGTGAGCAAGTTACTTCCTTTAAGCAATTAAAAAGATGTTACAGTTTTGGAATTGCATGGATTCTTGTGGTCAGCAAGAAATATTTCAAGCAACACAAATTTCAAAGAATGTATTCATAACCTGATGACTCGGAGACATTTATGTCTCTCAAAATATCCATTCGCCAACATATAATACAACCATATTTAGGAGAAAACAGTTTAGAACTTTGTCCAGCCTGTCAATGATAATTATACTGGAATGTGCAAGTGAATTGGCTTCAGGATATAACCCCTGCCACATGTGTTTCAGAGGTCTCCCAGTTGAAATAGTTTGAATGGATTCCTGTAAAGATACAGGGTTAAACCAGCAATTCCACTCTTCATTGGCACCAAATAAGACTTCTTTTAACCCAATAGCTGTGACCAAATTACATTAGACAGACGGGTCAGTAACTCCAGCCTGCAATTGATTGTATGAAACGTGAGAAAGGGCAGACAGCAGAAGCAAGAAGAACTAAAATCCTGCAGCCTCTGGAACAAAAACCACATTCACAGAAAGATAGACAAGATGAAAAGGCAGAGGGCTATGTACCGGATGAAGGAACAAGATAAAACCCCGGAAAAACAACTAAGTGAAGTGGAGGTAGGCAACCTTCCAGAAAAAGAATTCAGAACGATAATGAAGATGACCCAAGACCTCGGAAAAAGAATGGAGGCAAAGATCGAGAAGATGCAAGACATGTTTAACAAAGACCTGGAAGAATTAAAGAACAAACAAACAGATGAACAATACAATGACTGGAAAGAAAAATACAGTAGAAGAAATCAAAAGCAGAATAACTGAGGCAGAAAAACAGATAAGTGACCTGGAGGACAGGATGGTGGAATTCACTGCTGCAGAAAAGAAAAAAGAATGAAAAGAAATAAAGACAGCCTAAGAGACCTCTGGGACAACATTAAGCCCAACAACATTTGCATTACAGGGGTTCCAGAGAAGAAGAGAGAGAAAGGACCCAAGAAAATATTTGAAGAGATTATAGCCAAAAACTTCCCTAACATGGAAAAGGAAATAGCCATCCAAGTCCAGGAAGCACAGAGAGTCCCATACAGGATAAACCCAAGGAGAAACACACCGACACACATAGTAATCAAATTGGCAAAAATTAAACACAAAGAAAAATTATTGAAAGCAGCAAGGGAAAAACAACAAATAACATACAAGGGAACTCCCATAAGGTTAACAGCTGATTTCTCAGCAGAAACTCTACAACCCAGAAGGGAGTGGCATGATATACTTAAAGTGATGAAAGGGAAGAACCTACAACCAAGATGACTCTAACCAACAAGGATCTCATTCAGATTCGATGGAGAAATCAAAAGCTTTACAGACAAGCAAAAGCTAAGAGAATTCAGCACCAACAAACCAGCTGTACAACAAATACTAAAGGAACTTCTCTAAGTGGGAAACACAAAAGAAAAGGACCTACAAAAAGAAACACAAAACAATTAAGAAAATGGTCATAGGAACATACATATCAATAATCACCTTAAAAGTAAATGGATTAAATGCTCCAACCAAAAGACACAGGTTTGCTGAATGGATACAAAAACAACACCCACATATATGCTGTCTACAGGAGACCCACTTCAGACCTAGGGACACATACAGACTGAAAGTGAGGGGATGGAAAAAGATATTCCATGCAAATGGAAATCAAAAGAAAGCTGGAGTAGCAATACTCATATCAGACAAAATAGACTTTAAAATAAAGAATGTTACAAGAGACAAGGAAGGACACTACATAATCAAGGGATCAACCCAAGAAGATATAACAATGATAAAAATATCATAAATATATCATAATATATGATATATATTAAACATATATAATAAAATATATTAAATATAATAGAATTATTAAATATAATACAATAAAATATATAATAAAAAATATATTTAATATATATAAAATATATAAATATATAAACAAAATATATATCAAATATATCATAAATATATATCACCTCAATACATAAGGCAACTGCTAACAGCTATAAAAGAGGAAATCAACAGTAACAATAATAGTGGGGGATTTTAACACCTCACTTACACCAGTGGACAGATGATCCAAAGTGAAAATAAGGAGACACAAGCTTTAAATGACACAATAGACTAGGTATATTTCATTGATATTTATAGGACATTCCATCCAAAATCAGCAGATTACACTTTCTTCTCAAGTGCGCATGGAACATTCTCCAGGATAGATCACATCTTGGGTCACAAATCAAGCCTCGGTAAATTTAAGAAAATTGAAATCATATCAAGCATCTTTTCTGACCACAACGCTGAGATTAGAAATCAACTACAAGGAAAAACACGTAAAAAACACAAACACATGGAGGCTAAACAATACGTTACTAAATAACCAAGAGATCACTGAAGAAATCAAAGAGGAAATCAAAAAGTACCTAGAGACAAATGACAACGGAAACACGATGATCCAAAGCCTATGGGATGCAGCAAAAGCAGTTCTAAGAGAGAAGTTTATAGCTATACAAGCCTACTTCAAGAAACAAGAACAATCTCAAACAATCGAACCTTACACCTAAAGAAAAAAAACCCAAAGTTGGCTGAAGGAAAGAAATCAAGACCAGATCACAAATAAATGAAATAGAAACAAAGAAAACAATAGCAAAGATCAATGAAACAAAAAGCTGGTTCTTTCAGAAGATAAAATTGATAAACCATTAGCCAGACTGATGAAGAAAAAGAGGGAGAGGGCTCAAATCAATAAAATTAGAAATGAAAAAGGGGAAGTTACAACAGACACCACAGAAATACAAAGCATCCTAAAAGCCTACTACAAGCAACTCTATGCCAATAAAATGGACAACCTGGAAGAAGTGGACAAATTCTTGGACAGGTATAACCTTCCAAGACTGAACCAGGAAGAAATAGAAAACATGAACAGACCAATCACAAGTAATGAAATTGAAACTGATTAAAAATCTTCCAACATATAAAAGCCCAGGACCAGATGGCTTCACAGGTCAATTCTATCAAACATTTAGAGAAGAGCTAACACCCATCCTTCTCAAACTCTTCCAAAATATTGCAGAGGAAGGAACACTCCCAAAGTCATTCTAGGAGGCCACCATCACCCTGATACCAAAACCAGAGAAAGATGTCACAAAGAAGGAAAACTACAGGCCAATATCACTGATGAACATAGATGCACAATTCCTCAACAAAATACTAGCAAACAGAATCCAACAGCACATTAAAAGGATCATACACCATGATCAAGTGGGGTTTATCCCAGGGATGCAAGGATTCTTCAATATACGCAAATCAATGTGATATACCACGTTAACCAATTGGAGAAAAAACATCTGATCATCTCAATAGATGCAGAAAAAGCTTTTCACAAAATTCAACACCAATTTATGATAGAAACTCTCCAGAAAGTGGGCATAGAGGGAACCTCTCTTAACATAAAGTCCATATATGACAAACGCACAGGAAACAACATTCTCAATGGTGAAAGACTGAAAGCATTTCCTCTAAGATCAGGAACAAGACAAGGATGTCCACTTTCACCACTATTATTTAACATAGTTTTGGAAGTCCTAGCCACAGCAATCAGAAGAAACAAAAGGAATATAAATTAGAAAAGAGGTAAAACTGTCACTGTTTGCAGATGACAGGATACTATACATAGAGAATCCTAAAGATGCCACCAGAAAACTACTAGAGCTAATCAATGAATTTGGTAAAGTTGCAGGATACAAAATTAATGCAGAAATCTCTTGCATTCCTATATACTAATGATGAAAAATCTGAAAGAAATTAAGGAAACACTCCCATTTACCACTGCAACAAAAAGAATAAAATACCTAGGAATAAACCTACCCAAGGAGACAAAAGACCTGTATGCAGAAAGCGGTAAGACACTGATGAAAGAATTTAAAGATGATATAAAAGATGGAGAGATATACCATGTTCTTGGATTGGAAGAATCAACATTGTGAAAATAACTATACTACCCAAAGCAATCTACAGATTCAACGCAATCCCTATCAAATTACGAATGGCATTTTTCACACAAGTAGAACAAAAAAATTCACAATTTGTAATGGGGACACAGAAGACCTCGAATAGCCAAAGCAGTCTTGAGGGAAAATAATGGAGCTGGAGTAATCAGACTCCCAGACTTCAGACTACACTACAAAGCTTCAGTAATCAAGACAACACGATACTGGCACAAAAACAGAAATATAGATCAATGGAACAAGATAGAAAGCCCAGAGATAAACCCACACACCTATGGTCAACTAATAAAGTAGGCAAGGATATACAATGGAGAAAAGACAGTCTCTTCAAGGAGTGGTGCTGGGAAAACTGGACAGCTACATGTAAAAGAATGAAATTGGAACACTCCCTAACACCATACACAAAAATACACTCAAAATGGATTAGAGACCTAAATGTAAGACCAGACACTATAAAAACTCTTAGAGGAAATCATAGAAAGAACATTCTTTGACAAATCACTGTAAGATATTTTTTGATCCATCTCCTAGAGTAATGGAAATAAACAAAAATAAACAAATGGGACCTAATGAAACTTCAAAGCTTTTGCACAGCAAAGGAAACCATAAACAAGACCAAAAGACAACCCTCAGAATGGGAGAAAATATTTGCAAATGAATCAATGGACAAAGGATTAATCTTCAAAATATATAAACAGCTCATGCTGCTCAATATTAAAAAAACAAACAACCCAATCCAAAAATGGGCAGAAGACCTAAACAGACATTTCTCCAAAGAAGACATACAGATGGCCAAGAAGCACATGAAAAGCTGCGCAACATCACTAATTATTAGAGAAATGCAAATCAAAACTACAATGAGGTATCATCTCACACCAGTTAGAATGGGCATTATCAGAAAATCTACAAACAAATGCTAGAGAGGGTGTGGAGAAAAGGGAACCCTCTTGCACTGTTGGTCGGAATGTAAATTTATACAGCCACTATGGAGAACAGTCTGGAGGTTCCTTCAAAAACTAAAAGTAGAACTACCATATGACCCAGCAATCCCACTACCAGGCATATATCCAGAGAAAACCATAATTCAAAAACACACATGCACCCCAATGTTCATTGCAGCACTACTGACAATAGCCAGGTCATGGAAGCAACCTAAATGCCCATTGACAGATGAATGGATAAAGAAGTTGTGGTACATATATATAATGGAATATTACTCAGCCATAAAAAGGAACACAATTGAGTCATTTGTTGAGACATGGATGGATCTAGAGACTGTCATACAGAGTGATGTCAGAAAGAGAAAAACAAATATATATTAACACATATATGTGGAACCTAGAAAATGGTACAGATGAACCGGTTTGCAGAGCAGAAATTGAGACACAGAAGTAGAGAAAAAACGTACGGACAGCAAGGGGGGAAAGCTGCAGGGGGTTGGGGGTGGTGGTGGGATGAATTGGGAGATTAGGATTGACATGTATACACTGATGTGTATAAAATGGGTGACTAATAAGAACCTGCTGTATAAAAAAAAGAAGAAATAGATGCAAAGTACCTAAGTAATTATAAAATAGCTGCCTGAAGGAAAAAAAATGAAACTTGAGATATCCAACTTTAATTATATAAATTACATCCCTTGAAAGACTAATATGAAATAGCCACTTTCTTGATCCTTTAAGACATTGAAACAGATATAGTTCTAGACCATTCACATTCTATTGCGCTTCCTTTCACCTTTTAGTTATTCAGTTTTATAGTGAAACTTAATGAAATAATATATATTGACAAATGGTATGTTTAGTATTCTAGGAGTTTGGATTTAGAAATTTAGGAATTTGATTCCATTTTTTTTTTTTTTAAGGAAAAAAGATTTCCTCCAAAATATCTTTTTCAGGATGAAATGTATGGTTCCTAATGCAGATTTGAAATTTTCTTTTTTAATACAGGATAACCATACCAAACTCTTCTATCCTCTTATAATAGGAAGGAAATAGAGGGGAGGGTAGGTTAACCATTTCTTACTTCTGTGTAATGGAAAGGTTGCATTTGGATAATTCCTCATATCAGATATTTTACACTTCTTGTTTTTGAAGTAATTATAGTGGAGAAGAGTCATAGAATTTACTTCATACAGTTTTAAATTATGATCACAGATTGCTTACAAGGGCAAATGGTAAACAGGGAATACAGGCTGTATAAAAGATGTGGCCATTAGTCTCCTTAATGTATAACAGGTACTTACAAACCAATGTAAGTACAAATATTCTAATTTAGATACCTCAGTTGAAAAGGATAAAAATTTTAAAGAAATACAAACCAAACTTGAGGAAAATTTTTAAATAATAACAGAAGCACAAATACAAATGCATCTTATTTCAAATGTTATGCTGGCAAAAATGAAAACAAAAACTAAATTGGTCCTCAGTATCTGCAGGTTCTGCAAAATATATTCACAGACACAAAAAATTCCAGAAAGGGGAGGGGTGGTCCTGGAACCAATTCACCCTCAGATACTAAGGAATAACTATACTGCAACATTACTAGTCAGCCTTGGTAGGGATATAGAGAAAATCTTGTTCACTCATATTGAGCAGGTCACTAGGTAAAAACTTTCTGGAGGGCAAAAATTCTACCATATATATCAAGAGTCTTAAAAATGTTTCTTTTTGAATCACAAATTTGCTTGCCAGGATTTTATTCTAAAATAACACAGGTATTTGAAAAATGATGAAGAATGTTCCTGTAGTGCTATTCATGATAAAAATTTGAACCAATCTAGAAATAAGTAATTGGCTAATTAATTCCTCGTCTACCCATAGAGTAGAATGCATGAAGTAAAATCCATAGAGTGGAATTCAAAGTGTGGGTTCCAAATTTACCTATTTATTGGCTCTTCAGTAATGTGGAGAATCACACAACAAAAAATGTAAATCTAGCATATATGATTAGTTTTAAAATATAAAATTAATTGTTATATACAGGTAACTAAATATACAAAGGAAAGAAAATAAAAATAAAGATTTTTTTAATAAAGATAAAATAAAAAGGTAGAATTGTGTGATTTCTATAATTTTATTTATGATTTTCTTTTACACATTATTGACGACCAGAAAAAGATAGCTGTTCTTGAACAAAACATATTACCTCCAAAAATCCCTGTTAATTAATGACTGTCCCTCCTTTAACCTCCTTGTGCATCCTTTTTACCGGAATCTTCAGGATTAGTAATGCCTCCATAAATGTCAAGCATTTGAATCAGTATGTGGACATTTGAAAACAAATTTAGCTGAAATTATCAAACTGGCTATTTAAGCCTATTTCCTTTTCCTAACAACCAAACCACTCAGCTGTCCCCAATACAAGGGTCCTTGAATTTGAGTTCAAATTAAATGATTTGACCAGCACCATACAACTGAAAAATATGTTAGAATTAGGAATTTAGGAATTAAGTCCAATTTCCCAAAGGCATTCATTCAGGACTTAAATTTCAATTTAAATTAAGCATGTTGGAGTGAGAAAATATTTTACCACTCTAACCTTAAGTTTGATAAGTTATAATTCAGTCTCTCAATATATATGTACACACACATATTTGTGTACATCTATCCATATCCACAAGCACCCAAATACATATATATACACACAGCATATGAACACATACTCATTTCTCGGTGTAGACAGGAAAAGCTATTATTTTTGCCTTTTAGAATCATATTTAATGTTTACACATTTTCTAGCTTCGATTTTACAAATAAAAACCTTTAAAAGTTATGTTAACCTTCGTCCTAGTTACATGATAGATGAAAAGCAGAAATAATCACCAGTAGAAGTTTTAAGAAAATGCCTAAATATATTAAAAAGCTTTCACTATCAATTTAAAACAGAAAACACTAAAAAGTCCTTGGCCATTTGATACATTTCAGGAGACCCAGAGACACATTTCTGAGTGAGGTTCCTTTTTCAGCAACTTCAGCATGGATTGGAAACTTGTGAGAGGTGCACAGCCTCCAGCCTCACCTAGGCCTACTGAATCAGAATCTGCCCTTTTCACAAGATTCCCAGGGGAATCAGTGAAACTTAAAGTTTGAGAAATACTAAATGAAAGGAAGTAATAACAATGACAATAAAATTTAAGATCCATAAGTTCATGAGAAGCTTTGGGGCATTTATTAGTTAAGGAGCAGTCAATCTTTCTTATACTAATTCTCATTTAGTTCTTCCCCTTCAACAGTTCCTCATAGCTTACTGGTCTTATTTTTACTTTATTATTTTCCAAGTCCTTGCAATACACACCAGAAAGATGAGGTTTTTTTCTCTTAATATGTGAATGCAAAAAAACTTAAGAGTGACAAAGTTTGAAGTGATTTTAAGCTTTTTTAGAGCCAGAAGATGGACAAAACAGGGTATAGCTGTATTTACAAATTATGCAAATTCAACAGCTGCAATTTATGCATATCATGTATAAACCCGTTGTCATTTACCTATATAAGTCCCTTGGGAATATTCATACCTAGACAAGAACAGTTTCTCCTTCCACCCCCCCCCCCTTTTTTTTTTTCTTTTTGCGGTACGCAGGCCTCTTCACTGTTGTGGCCTCTCTCGTTACGGAGCACAGGCTCCGGACGCGCAGGCTCAACGGCCATGGCTCACGGGCCTAGCCGCTGCGCAGCATGTGGGATCTTCCCGGACCGGGGCACGAACCTGTGTCCCCTGCATCGGCAGGCAGACTGTCAACCACTGCACCACCAGCGAAGCCCCCCCCTTCTTTTCTTTAGCCAGTATTGTAGGAGTATTAAATTTATAACAAAATGTTTTGCATTCCTTTCAGACTAAAAAAAAATCACTAAAAATCACATATTGCTTTGTATGATCCACCTTATTAATTCATGCTATTTTAGCCTCAATAGTCCTTATAATTTCAGAACCATGAATACAATCTAGAAGTCTGAGAGAATATTCAAAGTTGAACATCAAAATACAGTTTGTATTTAATCAATACTTAAGTTCTTCAGTCTATTCTAAACTTCAATCATTTATGTAGCAAATAGGTATATATACACACTCAATAACTGAAATGTCCAAATATTAAATTATAAAAATGTGAAAATAAAAAGTGAAATATCAATAGGTAATCAATAAAGAAATCTTAAATTCACAAATTCAATGATTTAGCAAAGTGTGTATTTGCTCCTCTCTTCATTTATTGATTGCTTGCTATAAGCCAGGTATTCTACTAGACAAAGGATATATAAAGATGGGGGAAAAGACCCTCCCTACCTTTCAGAAATGTATAGTCTGGTAGAGAGACAACTGTATTTCATTTGATGTTTAACATTTTTTAATTTATTATTTCCTTTTAGTTGTATATGATGAAAAAAGCATCTCTTGAAACATTTATAGCAAAGTAGGTAAGTACCCACTAGACATTAGATTTTAAGTGAGTTGAGAAAGTCATTCTACACTTCAACTTTTGTTCTAGAAAATAAAAAGGATTTTCATGAATCAAATGTCCAAGGAGCATCCTACTGTATAGCACAGGGAACTATATTCAATATCCTATGATAAACCATAATGGAAAAGATTATGAAAAGTGTATATATATATAACCAAATCACTTTGCTGTGCAGTATAAATTAACACAACATTGTAAATCAACTAAACTTCAGTAAAATAAATTTTTTAAAAAATTTCAAAGAGCAGAATTAAATCAAACCTCTGTCTGTTGTGGCCAGCCAAATCATAATAGTTAAATATGTTGATAAAATCCAAGAAGAAGGCTTTGAAAAAGAAATGCAAGCATCAGACAAGGAAAAGTAGCATCACTCTGAAGAATGATTATTTTAAAAAATCTTCCTAAAATGTTTGCAACCCTTAATAGAAGGAAAGAACCCACATACTCTTGGAGCACAGCAAGCCATGATGAAAGAAGAAATAGAGATGAAAAGATAATATGAAAGGATGGAAAGCAGAGAATGAAATTAGGAAGAGTACAGGAAGTTCTAAACTCTCCTGCAGAGTTAAAATGTGGATGAAAAGGCAAAACTTGTATTGCAGAACAAAAGAATATGAAACATAATCTTGAGATGCTCTGCTAGAATGCAGAGAGGAAAGGGAAAAATGAATAATAAATTAAGGAAATGGATGATAGTTATGAATGATAGGGACAGGAGATCCAACTTAAGAATTATTAGTTATTATTGATGAAATGATTGGACACATTGGACAATGAAAATATTCAAAGATATAACAAAGTTTTAACAACCTTTAAAAATCTGCTATTTAAATAGTCAAATATAAGCAAAACCACTGAACAGAAAACCAATCTTAAACACACCATAGGGAATATTAAACACAAACAAAACTAAGTATCTAGGTAGGGAAAAACGAGCAAATCATCAAGGTACAGAAAAAATAATAAACGGTCTTTTAAGACATTGAGACTATAATTAAGTAAAATCTTTAGATTTCAGATTTTTTTTTTTTTTTACTATTGTAATTGTTTTGGGGCACCAGGACCTGTACCCACATAAGACAGTGAATTTAATCAATGAATGTTATGTGCGTTCTGACTGCTCCATCAACTAACCATTCCCTATTTCTCTCCCTCTCTTCCAGCCTCCCTAACTCCCTGAGACACAGCAATATCAAAATTAGGCCAGTTAATAGCCCCATAATGGCCTCTAAGTGTTCAAGTGAAAGGAAGAATTTCATGTCTATCGTTCTAAGTCAAATGCTAGAAATGATTAAGCTTAGTAAGAAAGGCATGTCAAAAGCTGAGATTGATGCAGGAGGCCTACCTTTTGGCCTAAGAGCCAAGTTGTGAATGCAAGGGAAAAGTTACTGAAGGAAATTAAAAGTGCTTCTCCAGTGAACACACGAATGATAAGGAGAACAGCCTTACTTCTGATATGGAGAAACTTTTTCAGGTCTGGATAGAAGATAAAACCAGTCACACCATTCTCTTAAACCAAAGCCTAATCCAGACCAAGACTCTAGCTCTTTTCAATTCTATGAAGACAGAGAGGTGAGCAAGCTGCAGAAGAAAATGAAACAGCCTTCTCTTGAAAGATGCTATCTAGGACTTTCACAGCTAGGGAGAAGTCGATGTCTGGCTTCAAAGTACAGTCTGACTCTCTTTTTTAGGGGCTAACGCAGCTGGTGACTTTAAGTTAAAACCAATGCTCATTTACCATTCTGAAAATCCTAGGGCCCTCAAAAATTACACTGAATCTAATTATGTGCTCTGTAAATCAAACAAAGCCTTGATGACAATTTATCTGTTTACAACATAGTTTTCTGAACATTTTAAGCCCACTGTTAAGACCTGATGCTGATAAAAGATTCCTTTCAAAATGTTACTGCTCATTGACAATGCACCCGGTCACCCAAGATCTGATGGAGATGTACAAAATACATGTTTTCATGCCAGCTAATACAACATCCACTCAGCCCATGGATCAAGGAATAATTCTAATTTTCAAGTCATACTATCATGGTTACCAAGGGGGAAAGGTGGGGAGGGATAAATTGGGAGATTGAGATCTACATATACACACTAGTATATATAAAATAGATTAATAAGAACTTATTGTATAGCACAGGGAACTCTACTCAATACTCTAATGACCTATATGGGAACATAATCTAAAAAAGAGTGGATATATGTATAACCGATTCACTTTCCTGTACAGCAGAAACATTGTAAATCAACTATACTCCAATAAAAATTAATTAAAATTTTTTTTAAAATAAAGAAATACAGCTATAGCTGTCATAGGTGGTGATTCCTCTGATGGATTTGGGCAAAATAAACTGAAAACCCTCTGGAAATATTTACTATTCTAGATGCCATAAGAACACGTGTGATTCATGCGAAGAGGTCAAAATATCAACATTAATGGGAGTTTGGAAGCATTTGGTTCTAACCATCATGGACGACTTTGAGGGGTTCAAGACTTTATTGGAGGAAGTAACTGCAGGATGTGGTAGAAATACAAGAGAACTAGAATTAGAGGTGGAGCCTGAAGATGTGACTGAACTGCTTCCATCTTCTAAAACTTGGAGATGAGGAACTGCTTCTTATGGATGAGCAAATAAGTGGTTTCTGGGGATGGAACATACTCCTGGTGAAGACGCTGTGAAGATTGTTGAAATGACAACAAAGTATTCAGAATATTATATAAACTTAAATAAAGCAGTGGTGGCAGGGTATAAGAAGATTGACTGCAATTTTGAAAGAAGCTCTACCGTGGGTAAAATGCTATCAAATAGCATTGCATGATACAAAGAAATCATTTGTGAAGTGTCAGTTGATGTGGCAAACATCATTGTCTTATTTTAAGGCACTGCCCCAGACACCCCAACTTTAGCAACCACCACCCCGATTGGTCAGCTGCTATCAACATCAAGGTAAGACTCTCCACCAACCAGCAAAAAGATTACGACTTGCTAACCATCATCTGAGCCTTCAGCATTTTTTAGCAATAAAGCATTTTTCAACTAAGGTATGTGCATTTTTTTAGATACAATGCTATTGCACACTTGAGACTACAGCATAGCGTAAACATAAATTTTACATGCATTGAGAAACCACAGAAATCCATGTGACTTGCTTTACTGTGATTTTTGCTTTATTGTGATGTTCTGCAACCAAACCCACAATATCTTCCAGGTGTGCCTATACATCACAGTCCCATAAAGGTCAAAACACTGAAGTATTTATATCTAACAACTTAGAAACCACTGGAAAAACAATAAGTTCAAAAAATAATATTTTCACAAAACTACAATTACTTTTTAATAGGATGTGTGTACCTATCGGACACAATATTTTCCTCAAACTTTGGAATCAGATTGGACAGGCTCACCCTTGCTCCTGATTCACACTGCTTTTCATGGAGCCTATGTTCATCATTGGAAATGCCCAAAACCCATCTTCACAAAGATAAGACGACATCAAAAGAAAAGCAGTAGGATCTAATGCTGAAACCATGAGCCAGCTTAAGCTAGTAGTTTGCACTGTGTCTAGCAGAGGGCTATGTTTCCTTGAGAATTTAAGACATCCCAGAGCATCCCCATGAGTTCCCTTGGTGCTCTAGGGCTCTCTGGCTCACAGATTGGGAATCAAAATTCTGAGAAGTTTATTTTCTGGGAAATACATTTTCACAGCACTCTCTTCATATTTAAAGCACTTTAATCAAGGTATTCTTTATGATTGTTGCCCTTTTTCTTACTTTTGTTTAATTAAAAATAATTGTTAACCACTGATTGGGTGAAGCTGATACTAATTATGGGAGAAAAAGTGGGAGAAATAAATACCCTTTTCTCAGTAAGCTGTACTTTTACAAGTCTTTTAAATCTTATAAATTGGCCACCACTGAGATCTGAGTATTCCATTAACTGAAACCCAGGTTTCAGGGCAGGAAAACAAGGCAATGGATGATTCCAGCAGAGTAGTCAATAGAAAGGAAGTCTCAAACCCTTCAAAAAGGGAGGGGGGTTATGCAAGAGAGAACCTTCATTTTGTAGAATTTTACCTATGCCGTCCATAGGTTGGCTACCAATTTTGTAGATGTTTCATTACATTTTGTGGACTTGATGTTAAAATAGACACAACATATGTATGTATAGACATGTCTTTTATTCACAGTGTATAAAATGAGAGAGATGTGCGAGTCTAGAGCATACCTTTAACTTAAAGATGCAGGAAGCATATCCAGAGGGAGAGAATGATTGGGGTTCCAAACAATTCTTGATGAGAAACCTCTGAGGTGTGTCTGTGTGCCATTGTACATATACGCTAGAGGCTGAAGATGAGAAGGCTAATTTCTGGCCTAAATATAATTTTTTTCCTTTACATACCCTTCTCTAGAAGGGTTAATAAAGCATTTATAGGGGGAAATATTTTGCAATTAATACATGTAGGTTACATTAAAAACAACTACTAAGCTTAAACGACCTAAAGAAGGTACAAACTTTGTAGGAAAATCACATAGTGAAGAAAAATAAAACAAAAGGAAAAATAAAAAGACCTCAGAAAATATATCTCTGTTAAATTTAAATAACCATAATGGTGTTAGGTTTTTCTTTTATTTCCTTGTTTTTAATGAAACGATTACATGGTGACTGCATACAGTTTTATACAGTGATGGTGCAAGAAAAATTGTGTTTTCATAATTTTGGACAAGTAATTTCATTTCTCAGAAACTAAATAATGAGATGCAAATGAGGTTAATTACAGCATCATGTGTAACAGCAATAAGATTTTTTAATCTAAATGTTTAATATTAAGGATAAATAATATACCATGGCATTATAGGATGGACTACCTACATTTAAGCAAAAATATTTCAATTATAAAAAAGTGAATACACTTGAAAATCATGGAGAAACATAAAATGTACCAGCTGATTACTCCCGGGTAATGGTACTACAGATTATTTGCTTGTACATACTTTCATACTTTTTGAAATTTTCTATCACTAGCACATATTGCTTTACAATTAAGAAGTTCTTAATTTAGTGTTATCTAGTGAATTGTGTCCCTCTGACATCCATATGTTGAAGCCCTAACTCTCAATTTTACTATATTTGGAAATATGGCCTTTAAGGAGGCCATTCAAGTTAAAAGGTAATAAGCATAGGGCTCTAACACAAGAGGACTGGTATGCTTATAAAAAGAAGAGACCTCAGAATCCCCCTTTCTCATGCAGAGGAAACGCCATGTAAGACCATAGAATGGAGGCAGATGTGAGGACATAGCAAGAAGGTGACCACCTGCAAGCCAGGAAAGCAGCCTCACCAGACAAACTGACCCTGTTAGCACCTTGATCATGAACTTCCATCCTCAAACTGTGAGAAAATAAAATTCTGTTGTTTAAGCCACCCAGTCTATGGTATTTCATTATGGAAGCTTGAGCAGACTAATACAGTTTGTTCAACCAAAATGTTTATAACCATGTATAAACATGGAAAATGTTACAGTCAACTTAAATTAACAATCAACTTAAGTTAAAAAAAAAGACAGCACATAGTAGCATGCATATTCATAACTACAACTCAAGTTTGGGACAATAACTAGAAAATAATTACTGTATCAGATCAGTTTTATATTTTTTTCTGTTTTAAAATACTATTTATATTTTATCAATAATGATATTTTAAGAAATTGGTGCCCATGGGATAACTAATACTATTGTAGTTGGCTGCAAAGTCTCCTCATTCTATTAGATTATGAGTTCCTTGGGAAAAGCTCTTTAGTAACTCAAGAGGCAAGTTCTGCCGAGGAGAACGAGCCCAGGGCTGCCATGTTACCTATGCAGTCTTTCCCAATTTCTGGTGTAAGTTTTTCCCCACAGGTGAAAAAATTTAATGTAACATGGGAGAAGCTGAGATAGGAAAATTGTGTCTAGCAATTAACAAACAGCCTGACAAAAACAAAATATATTTAGAACACTTTAAAAGTAAATCACACAAGCTAAGAACAGAATTATCATCTTCTGAATATTTTATATTATTTTCATTATTTTAGTCAAACAGGTTTTCACTTACACATAGCTATTTTTTTTAAATTTTAGGCATTGTCTCAAACTTTCTCTGCTTCACTCACCCAAGCTTAATTACGGCCAGCTTGCTCAATCTTGGTTTCCAAAGCACCTGGAACCTGTTAGGACCAGGTGGCAGCAATACAGAGAGCTGATAATATATACATTGGAGTATTATTCGGCCATAAAGAAAACAAAACCAGGAAATCCAGCCTTTGCAACAGCATGAATGGACTTTGAAGGCATTATGTTAAGTGCAAGAAATCAGAGTATGACATACTATAAGATCTCACTTATAGTGAATCTCGAAAAACCAACTAGCCAAACCAATACCACCAAACTCATAGAAAACCTGATCCGATTTGTGATTACCAGAGGTTGGGGGTGGGGCAGGGATTGAAGGAAGGTGGTTAAAAGGTACAGATTTCCAGTTATGCGACCAAAGAAAGTACCAGGGTTATAATGTATAACATGATAACTATCGTTAACCCACTGTATGACATACAGGAAAGTTAAGAGTATATATTCTGAAAGTTCTAACCACAAGAAGATTTTTTTTCTTTTTATGATATCTATACAAGATGATGCATGTTAACGAAACCTATTGTGGTAACCACTTCACAATGTATGTAAACCAAACCATCATGCCGTACATCTTAAACTTACATAGTGATATATATCAATTATTTCTCATTAAAATTAGAAATAAATTAAAAAACAAAAACAAATAGAGACCAGGTAGAATTCTAAGTGATGTCTGGAAAAACATTAGATGAAAATTTCATAAAACATACCCTAAGAACTAATCAAAAGTTAGACAGTGGATAAGCTGGGGCTTTTGGCAGAATTGCCATTTTGCCCAGAAGAACTTTTACTCACATGAGCTGTTTTCTGGGATCATCCACGCTGTTCAATTCCAAAGGGAGCAAAAGCCACTTGGGGTAGGGCACCTTCTTCAGAGGGAATTTATAAATGGTGATTCTTTCCCCCCCTCATTTCAGTGACTCGGACCACCACCAGCGGCACCTCCAACGAACTCGTACCAAATGCGAATTCACGGACCTTACCCTCGACTTAAATAATCTGGGAGGTGGGCCCAGCATTCATTGGTTTAACAAGCCCTCCAGGTGATTCTAATGAGCATTCAAGTTTGAAAATCACCACCTGAATTGAATTTTCAGGGAGCCAAATATCTATTGTAAAGGACGATGTAAAAAAAATCACCCTATTCCTTTTTTTCCTCTCCATTCCTACATTATACCCTTAGTTACTTCCTATTATAGATTTCTTCCCTATACTTGTAGGTACAAAATAAGGTATGGATAATTAGCTAGACCTATTTTTCATCAAAGATAACTAAATAAAGTTGGAAAGGAAATCAAGAAATAAAAAGGAAATAGAGAAGTATAAATTTGTAGGTAGCTTAAACTTGGCCAAATTATCTTGAGGCAAAAATAAGAAAAATAAGAAAAGCCCAGGATAATCAGCAAATTTTGGTGAAAGTGATGTGTTTACTGACAGAATACAAAAGACTGTCTTTTGTGTATCCTGGGTTATGTGAAATTTCTAGTGATTCTTTACAGAAGCTTCTCTGTAACAAGGTACTACCTTTAAATGGGTGCAGGTGCATTTTCAAGGCTAGTATTATATTACAGCTACTGTTCTCTGCACTGAAAGTCATCTGAAGTGGTTAGCTCAGACAAATCTGAGCAGAAAGCAGGAGCCAGCTTTCTAGAGGATTTCATTTAAAACTCATCTTCCAAGCAAGAATGATGGCAGTCTTTCAGTTTCTCCTTAAGAGTCCTCAAGAACAGAGATGCTTCTCTCCATCAGAAAATGAAGAGAAGCAAATCAAAACTAATGCACTAAGGCACACTAGGACAGAGAAAAGTGCCTTTACAAAGACCCGGTTCGATGCTTACAAGGGGCTTCAATCATGGCACAGAAAATCCTTTTTGGCTTCTGTGTGAATGTCTTTTACATCTTTCTCTCTTTTCTTCCTCCCATAGTAGAAAAGTCATTATCCTTCTCTTGCTATTTTTTAAACCACATAGCAACTACCATGCTGACAGGTAGACTTATAACCTTGTATACAAGCTATGTTTGATCCTCCCTTCCAACCCACCCCAGTGTTTGAACCTGAGAGAGAATATAGGAAAGAAAACAATCCCTTTGAGTACAGTTTGATTATTTACCTCTTTAAACAAGTCTTACACAAAAGGAGAAAACAGAACAATTTTTATTATTCTGAGTTACACTTTACTTAAGGGAAAAAAATGGACAGAAATTCCACTAGAGATAAGCTGTAGAAATAATAAGCTTTAGGGCAAAAAGCCTTGATAGAACAAAAATGGCATGTGCACATATACATAAACAGCAAACAAGAACCCATCAGCATTAGGCTCAGAGGGAGAATGGATCACAAGAATCTGGAGGATTCATGCCTTCTTCTAAAATCTGACTAGACTTTGAAGGAAAGCTACACAAGCAAAGTTTAATGAGCTATAGTATTAAGCAAAGTTGCATAAGTCACCGTTTTTATTTTAAGACAGAGCTCGCATAAGCACTTTCATGCTAAAACCTGTGGATTTTGTCTGCAAACACTTCTGAACCAAGCAGGAGAAAGCAATTGCATTTAATTGCTGAAGTTATTGGGTAGGTTCAGGTAAAATGGTCTATGTCCCTTAAATCTCCTCAAATGATTTCACATTTTTATCTTCTCAAGACTTATACATATTGTCAGACTTGATGAATAGACTCTTCATTTTCTTTCTCTCAGGGGTTGCAGTGCTTTCTGTCCTGACCTTAATTTTATAGCTTTATTCTATCACTCATTCTTTCCCCCAGGTTACTAAATATAAAAGAAACAGCTGAACTACAAGATTCTGACAGCAGTCTGTTTGTATTAAAAGTGTGAGTTCAGTAAATGGACCAGCAAACCTGACACTAAACCCGTGGCCTGTGGGAACCAGAGAATTGAGAAAACATAGTTTTCATATTTCCCCTACTTCAAGTCAACCCACAGGGACAGGAAGATTAAACAGGGATTCCAGTTTCTGGGTGAAAACATGCCCTATTTTTCTCTTCCAAGGCAATTTCCATCGAATCAAAAGAAGCTAATTTGTTAAACTTCTGTGGGTCCCAAACTGGCACATAGTCAGAAATCATTTGCATGGCTGGTTATACTATTCACAAAATCAAAAGAAGACAATAAACCACCAGCCAGGAAACAGTGGGAGAGAAGGACTTGGGACAATATAACTTTCTGATCTCCTTGAGATGCCTACCCCAGTGTATTAATGAAGCCAGTTGTAAATAATTCAATGAACGTCAAAGTAAATATCCTCAGGGTATAAGGAGACTCAAATTAAAAATGTGTGCATTGTGTCGATAACATGTTTCAGAGGTTTCTACATACTAAAAAGTCATTAAATGTTCTTTATATTCACTTTAGCTTTCAGTGGCTTGTCATGTAGATCTATTTTGTGGTTGCTGGTTTGTTTTCAAAATTATTTCTTAGTATTTATACTTGGATCTAAATGGTGGAGGTTTTCCAGGCAGATCTTTTTATGCTTGAAACTTTTTTTTTCTTATTTTCCAATACTGTATCTCTTTATCTTTCATCAAACTGACATACCCAACATAGAGTTTTATTTTATTTTCCACTTAAAAGGTGGCATTTTCAGTATAAGCTTTAAAGGGAATTTACCTTCCTTATTTCATGAATTTGCATTAAGGCATATTTTAATTAGGTGATCTTTCAGTTCAGAAATGAGGAGAAATTAAATTATTGCTCCTTATTTAATGAATGGCTGCGATTTTGTTTTCACTGAAAACTATTTATGGTCAATCATGATCATCCTTCCACCACTTGGCTTTGTCCACCAACAGGAACAGTCAAACTGAGGTCACATACTTTGACTGCTTCCTCCATAATATTTGATTTTAACTAAAAATCTATCAAGATGACTATTATATTTGTTTGAGTAGATGAATAATTAACAATTACTGGGGTTATAGTATTGTCACGGTACCACTGTACTAAATTTTATATACATAATATTAAATTAATTATCCCCCCAAATCCTAAGAGCTAGAAACTATAATTATCCCTGTTTTACACATGAGGAAAAATGACTGTATAGACAAGAGATTACAGTCATCTGTAATCCATGAAGATCACGCAGCTATTCGTAAGTAAAGGTGAGATGCAAAACCAGAGGACCTTATTCCAGAGCCCACGTTTTAACCACTTCGCTTCTGTTGCGTAATTCAATCTCACACGATAGGAGTTAGGCCTGACATGGTGTATAGACACAGTCATTGGTCATTTAAACTTTATGAGTTGAAGGACAGCCCAGGGTATCTGCCTGCACTACTATGTAAACCATCTCTGCATTACTTTGGAATGCTAACTGAAATCCCCACCATTAACACCATTGCTATCTCTTGAAGTTAAGACACTGTTTTTCAAAGCCTTCTGTGAAAATTGGCGTATATTTTCTCAAGAGGTAAGAGAGAAATAAAGTCAACAGAGATTTGCTTCTGAGATTCTGTAGTTCTCACCAGGCAGAGAGCAGTGCTTTAAGGAAATGGTACACACAAGGTGTTGATTTGGATCAGAGGAGAGATTTAGGGCAGATGTGGAACTTGACACATTAACACTGGAGGTCATGCCCCAGGTGAAATACAGCAGTAGGTGGCTTTGGATGGTAAGGACAATGAGACTCTGAACTGAAGTTAGAAATAGTACGGAAGAACCATGAAGATCACTGTCATCTTTCACACTCAATCCTGAGGACAAGGACGATGCTAACGAACGATTTAACCCAGGGAGTTAGTATTTTTTCTTGCAGCTCTGTAATAGGCACATTTTACCAATGACCTTTCAATTGGAATTACATTTTGCACTTGCTATGCCACTATCTTTCAACCTCGAAATTCTCACTATATCTTAAAGTTGATCCACTATAAAGGGGGTTATTGAGGCCGTTAGAGCAAGACGGAAGCTTGAAAATTATCTAGTCCTATTCCTTTCATGGACAGACAGAGAAGTTAATGCCAAGAAAGGTTAAGTAGTGAGTTCCAAGCGACCCAGTGACTTCCTAGCAAAATGCTGGGCACAAATCTAATTCCTCTCCATTGAAGACCACTTGCAGACAAAGAACATGACATATTAAAGCATGGAATGAGAATCAGTCCTTAAAATATTAAACTGAGTCAGCTGATGATTTCTGACTGGTTCTAACTTTTCCCCTCCCTCAATTGCAGTTTTGTTTTACTTCCCAGAAAAGCTTGTTAATTTTCTTTTCTCTCCCATAAGAGCTGTGTTCATATAGACATGTGCTCTTTCTGCATTTTGCTTCTGTGTGTTCTGGTATGCACCTCTCTTACTCAATTTCAGCAAAAGGATGGATCCTCTTATACTGATTTCAAATCCTCACTACTCAAAACTCTGTAAGTAATTATGCATATGCATCTCGATTCTCACTTCTACAGTGGTCAAATCAGACAGAATTGGACACTGCATTACTTCAAAGCTGAGACTGGAGGATATTTCTTATATCTGACAAATGGCATGTTCCCCAGGTGTATTTCATAATTGCAAATTAATTTTGATCTATTCAAGGTCATAGACATTTCACTAATACCTAGACTACTGGCTACACACTCAGCATCATAACTATCACAGCTATAAATATAGAGAAGTGCTCTTTTTTACTGCCAGAAATGCATTTTGTCTTTCTCTGAACATGCTTTCTTTCAAAGTGGTTTTAAAAGCTTTTAGTCTTATGCCATTATTTCAAGAACCATCCCCCTGCCCCAGCCTCTCGAAAATGGAATGCAAAGCCCAGCAGAAAGCACAGTTAGGTGGCACCTCCTGATGCTCTGTCCTTAAAGAGTTGGAAGAGGTCAGTGAGGGAGATTGAACCTGGGACCCCTATTGATATGCAGCCAAGTGTGGAAATGAGTTGCCTGTTAATAAGGTGGAAACTTTATGTATCTTAGTGCTTTCCAATCTTCACAGACTATAATTGCGAAAATAGCCCTCAGCACCTCCAGCTGGTTGTTAACACCTAAGAGAAGACTAACATGCAGGTCACTCTTGCTTAATTAAAAACAGAATGAAACACTGAGTAATGGATTAAGCCACTGGACTGACTTCTAGTCTTATATTACTATCCAAAAATACTTTGTTAAAAATAACAAAACATTGGCTTCCCCGCTGGCGCAGTGGTTGAGAATCCGCCTGCCCATGCAGGGGACACGGGTTCATGCCCCGGTCCGGGAAGATCCCACATGCCGCGGAGCAGCTGGGCCCGTGAGCCATGGCCGCTGAGCCTGCGCGTCCGGAGCCTGTGCTCCACAACGGGAGAGGCCACAACAATGAGAGGCCCGCGTACAGCAAAAAAAAAAAAAAAAAAAAAAATTAACCCCTCAAAAACCCACATACACCCTATTACTTATAATTATTTTCTTTTACCAGTACTAATTAGATTTTCTAAGAGTTATTGACTGACTGGAGGAGTTAATAGCTTTGGGGCAAATAAGAAGTAACTCTTCCCAGCTGGTCATTAATCCTTAAAAACCTTAAGTGTCTTGAATACTACTTCTTAATTAGCCAACAAACTAGTTGGACATAATACAAGGCAAGTGTCTAACTTCCCCAAAGTGCCAGGGCCTGACTGGAAAATGATGATGTTCTTGAAATTTTACATGAACTTAATTGATTTTTACATATGTTAAATCCACCCAAGTCAGTTGTTTTGTTAATCTATTAACAATTTCTCCAGCGGGGATTCTAATCATGCATGAAATACTTATTGTTAAGTAAAAGAGAAGTCTAACCAAGAAAGAAAATGCACTAACAAAACTGAATTGGTAACTACATCAGAAACAATCTGAAAATAGAGCCCTTGTTTGGCAGAAGGATGCGTATTATTAGAACATATTTTTTTAAGACACTGATTTTATCCCCTGTTGCAATGGACTGAATGTTTGTGTCTCCCCCATATTCTATGTTGAAGCCCTGATCTCCAGTGGGATGGTCTTAGGAGATGAGCCTTTGGGAATAAGTAGGTCATGAGAGCCCTGATGAAAGAATTAATGCCCCTATAAGAAGAGACAAGAGAGAGATGATCTTTCACTCCCATGTGAGGGTACAGTAAAAAGATGGGCTTCCACAAACCAGGAAGAAGATCCTCACCAAACACCGAATCTGCCAGTACCCTGATCTTTGACTTCTCAGCTTCCACAACTATGAGAAATAAATTTTTGCTGTTTAAGCCACCCAGTCTATGCTTTCTTTTTAGAGTAGCCTGAACTAAGACACCTTTTAATTTTAAGTTGTTCATATTTCTCCTCTAAAATCAATATACTTTCACAAATTTGTGTTAAAGGATATACAAGGTTCTATGTTTGCACAAGAATAAAAGATTTAATAAAATTACAATGTTCCCAAAGTGTGGTTCCCTGACCCATAGCATCAGACTCACCTGGGATTTGTTGAAAGTACGAACTCTCCAGCTTTACCTCAATGAATGGGTAGCTTTAGTTAGGGTCCAGCATTGGTGTTTTAACTGGATCCCGGTTGTTTATGATGCCTGCTAAAGTTTGAAAGTCACTGTTTTTGAGGGTTTGCTGTCTTTTTACTTTGACCGTACAGCACACACAAGCTACTCATCATAGATATAATGTTAGAACCATCTCCTGCGTTTCTCAACCTGGGATCTTGGGGCACACAGAAGAGGGGTAAGGGGCTTCCCTGGTGGCGCAGTGGTTGAGAGTCTGCCTGCTAATGCAGGGGACACGGGTTCGAGCCCTGGTCTGGGAGGATCCCACATGCCACGGAGCAACTAGGTCCGTGAGCCACAACTACTGAGCCTGCGCGTCTGGAGCCTGTGCTCCGCAACAAGAGAGGCCGCGATAGTGAGAGGCCCGTGCACTGTGATGAAGAGTGGCCCCCGCTTGCCACAACTAGAGATAGCCCTCGCACAGAAACGAAGACCCAACATAGCAAAATAAATTAATTAATTAATAAAATAAAACTCCTACCCCCAACATCTTAAAAAAAAAAAAAAAAAAGAGGGGTAAGGCACCAAGGAAAATTTTGTTAGAGTCTCCTACAACAGACCGTGCTCCTAGACACCCTGACCATACTCAAACCCTTGTTTTTGCCCCTAGATGTTCTTAACTGAGAAAGTTGAAGAAGGTCTCTCAGTTATGGCTGCCTATCAGGGCTGACCTAACTAACTTGACTGAAGAGAGCCCACAGTTACCCTCACTCTTCCTTTGCCAGAAGACAGCTTTGGTGTAAAGGTCTTGAAGAACAACACTTGAAATACAAATTACCACTAGGTGGTGGTAATATTTTAAACCAGAGTAAATCGGGAAATAGTAAAATTTTTCCCCAAATAAGTTTTTATTTAATTTAAAATATTAAATACTGTCCATTGTTGTGAGGTTAGATGATTTCTTTTTCCATGTGTTTAATTTTCCTTCATGTTATAACACTACGGACACAGCATAATTTAGAGCTTATTTTATTTTTTTATGTCATGGTTTGATATAATTAAAAGTAGACACTCCTTTATCTGTGTCACAGTTTCTTTCTTTCATTTTTTTAATTTAATTTGTCCATGAAATCCAACATTATGGGAAATACATCATTAAACACACATTGCCCTAGATTTACTTAGTCTATCAACAGGTAGCTAATCACAGAGCCAGATGCTGCAGGAACAAAAGCAAGGTCAAGTATGTTTTGCTGGAAGGAAAGTCAAGGAAAATTTAAGGCTTCGAGGTACCCAAAATGAGGAAGACTATTTATCACTACAAAGCAGGAAAGGATCAGAAGACAAGGTAACTAGGAAAAAACATTTGTAGAATGAGAGAGCATGGCCCAGGATCATAGAAACTCAAGGCTGGGCATCTCTTTTAGGTTTCTTGGCATTATACTTAATGTTTTGTCTCTGCTAACTCTCCAAAACATGGTCTGCTCAGAATATCAGCTAGAGAGTGTTTAACCGCAACACTTTAAAGTTCTGTTTTGGACTAAAGTCTTGGGAAAAAAAAAAAAAAAACACCCTGCATCTATAGAGGTAAAAGTATTTTGCAAGGTACATGAAATGCAAAGGCAGGATGATGGGTTATGAGCGTGCACTCAAGTAGAAACAGACTATATTGAGAAACAAAACAAAGCGAGTGGAAGTAGCATAAACTTTGCTGCCTTAAATCAAAAGAGAAAAATAAAAAGCTAGGTATCAGTGTTTATGTCCAGAACTCTAAGCTTTTTGCTATTCTCAGAAATGTGCTGAAAGATATAGTAGTCAAAGACTACAAAAAAAACAAGATATGATGGGTGATGTTATTTCAATTTTAGCATGTCTCCTTGTTCCAAGAATTTACAGCACTCCCACCATACTTTGGCTGACATGATAATTAAAATCATATTTTTAAAGTCAAATAAGAATCTTTGACTCATGAGGATGAAAGAACTGCTCAAAAAGATGGCTGGGATAGTAAAGCATGGATTTTTCTTCAGAGCTAGAAAGTACCTATCTTATTACCATGGGGAACTCTGAGAAAACACTCTCCCTTCAAAAGCTACCTTACATAAATATTTACATATACGTTTTCATATTAATTCACCCGACATCTGCCACCATGTGGTAACCCTTCATAGATATTGTATAGAAAATGTTCTTGATATTATAAGAATCTTCCCAGGGAGATCCAGGGAAGAGATCTGACCCTCACTGCTACCCTGACTTGCCTTTCACTCCAGCCAAGGAGGCTCAGATCCATTCATAAAATCTCTCAATGGAGAGGACCCTAACCCACCCTACTCAAGTTACATCCTTAGGTCACATTTTCTTTTTCAATTCTCCTACCCTTTAAAACTGAACCTGATTCTAATGCAATAAAAATGTTCAGGAGAGAACCATAGTTTGGTTTGTGTTAATTTTATACACTTTAAGGATAATCTTGGGAGTTCCCTGGTGGTGCAGTGGTTGGGAATCCATCTGCCAATGCAGGGGAAACAGGTTCGATCCCTGGTCCGGGAACATCCTACATGCCGCAGAGCAACTAAGCCCATGCGCCACAACTACTGAGCCCGCATGCCACCACTACTGAAGGCCACACGCCTAGAGGCTGTGCTCTGCAACAAGAGAAGGCACCACAATGAGAAGCCCATGCACCGCAACGAACAGTAGCCCCTGCTCACTGCAGCTAGAGAAAGCCTGCACGCAGCAACAAAGACCCAACGCAGCCAAAAACAAATATAAATAAATAAATAAATTTATGAAAAAAAAGGATAATCTTAATATCTGTGCTCTGTTAAAAACCACAGGACATGGAGGAAGAGTCTCTCTCCACCACTCTTGTAGTGGAAAAATGTAAAATACATTGCAATGAACCAAAAAAAGATTAATGCACATTCTACCTAGCACAAACTTGTGGGTTATCTCAATCTTTTATTGTCTCTTATTATCTATTTCACAGATCTGTAAATTGTAGAAAATTAATAATTAATGCAAATGATTCCTGTTCATATACATTCCAATTAGTTGTGTGGAATGCAATTGATTTTTGCCCTGTAGATAGGCCTATTTTGCATATATTTGTAAATTCAATTCAGTATTCCTTATTTGCTTATATATCCGTGGTTGAGTTTTCCTTGAACCAGTTGTGACATCTCATTGGTTCTCTCATTAACTGGTGATTTAAACAAAATCTTTGACATGTGTTCATTGTTTATCAGTGGGAGAGTCACAATTATACACTCCTTTTTACTAAATGCCGGCTAACACAGAAATTATAGTCTCAAGAATTGAAAACATGTAGGCACTTGAACGAATAGTACTAACTTTAAATATAGATAGACTGTTAGAAAAAATAATGAACCTAAAAAGGACTAATTGCTCTTCTCCTTAATTAGACAATTGTCCTTTCGAATATCCTAAAAACCCTTTGCTAAAAGCTATACAAATATTTTAAGTAACAGAGAATCTAGATATGTATTTATTAACATATTCATCAAGTTGGACTACCTTTTGTCTCATTTGCAATATAAGCCTTTATATCTTAATTCCAAAATTCTTAGTTCTTGGTAATAAAAGTGCTGTTATATATCAGTGTTCTCTATTTCCACAGTGTTGTTGACTAAAAGAACACTAGAAAAGAAAATACGGATATAGAAATTAATAAATTTTCTTCTCCAAATTCTATAAAACTGAATGTGACCTAGATAAGTCATTTTGGCAACAGCCAGTTCACATTTCCTTGCTAGCTGCAACAGACCTTAAAGTTCACCATACACTACCCCATCCTACAGAATTTTTATTCATATGCTACTGTTTTGTATATGTTTATCCCATGGTCCCACATAGGCTTAATGTTCTCAAGAGCAGAAGAAGTGTCATCCTTTCTGTAACTTGTACAATACCAATCATGGTAAATGATCAATAATACCTTCTTGATTGACTGTTTAGGAGTATCAGTGCTGGCACAGTAATGATGGCTTCATAAAATGAGCATGTTTGCACTTTGAGAGTCAGAAAGATCAACTTCTGAATCCTGTCTGGCACTTACTAGTTGTGTAACTCAAGCAAGGAACTCCAACTCTTTAAGAAGTACCTATTTTAAAAGTGCTAGGAAGATTAAATGAGATATTACACATGAAGTTCCTGATTAAATGAGATGTTATATATGGACTGCCTGCAAAGAATAGGACCTAATCAACTATAACTAATAATAGATTATAAAAGCTTCCATTTACTAGCAGTTTACTATGTGCCAGATACCATTCACATGACAATTATTATTATGTACTATATTTTTATTATAATCATTATCATTATTTAAGGTGCTATAAAGAATCTAACTATGCTATTTCTGCCATGGGTCAGAGTACACAGTTCTTGTCACCTGTGAAACCAAGAGTGGATTCAAAGTGTTCAGAAAAGTTTAACTTGAATAAGTGGAGTGGAGGAGAGGTTACAACTGCTATATGACAACCGACTAGAAGGACTGAAAACTGACAAAAACGCTTTGGAGTAGCAGAGGCTAAAGGGTGACATGATTGACATCTATTTAATCACAAATGGTGCAGATACAGTGAAGATGGATTTGTTCATTAAATCCTGAATTACTAGAATGAGGGGCATCTTTTGACATGTGTGCAAGGTAATTTTAAAATGAAAAAAGAAAATCTAACTCTGAATACTAGATAGAGAAGCTATTAAATATGTTACACCAAGAAATGACGAGGCAGGAAATGGGAGTAGAACAAAAAGAATTTGGCCAAGTTTATAAAAAGTGAAGCAAGAAATGAATTTTTAAAAACAGGCAAAAATGGGTTCAGGAAGACAATTAGAGCCTACCATAATCTCAATGGGTTATTAATTACAAAAAAAAAGTTTGACTACTGAGACTAAAGAATTGATATCCAAAATATGGAAGTTACTTACTTTTATGATTTCACTGTTTTCTTAAAATAACACTCAAAATTTCCAGTGAACCAAAATTTCAATCTATTAATAAAGCAGACATGAAAAACTAAATATATGCAACTTTATGTATTCTATTCATATAGATACAGTATAACACATTTAAATAGTTATACAAAATCATAAGTATGAATACAAATTATTTGTGGTGGTGTTAGAAATGGGATCCTTTTGGGAAATCGAACAGCATTGGGAGAATTGGGAATTATAATGTCCTTATTCTGTATTTGTTTTCTGTTATTTTTGTTTTGTTTTCTTTTCTTTTCACGTTAATATTATTAATCACCTTTCAAAATAGTTCCAGCGCTAGTAAGTTTGCTGTAGTACAAATAAGAAGACGTGATTAGATTATATGATTTAATTCACTTGATTCCATTTTCTTTACTTGGATTAAAGATAATCTTTGAATTCTTAGTCTTACAAAAGTAGTTCAGGGAGAGAGGGGGAAGATGGCGGAAGAGTAAGACACAGAGATCACCTTCCTCCCCACAGATACATCAGAAATACATCTACACGTGGAACAACTCCTACAGAACACCTACTGAACGCTGGCAGAAGACCTCAGACCTCCCAAAAGGCAAGAAACTCCCCACGTACCTGGGTAGGGAAAAAGAAAAAAGAAAAAACAGAGACAAAAGAATAGGGACGGAACCTGCACCAGTGGGAGGGAGCTGTGAAGGAGGAAAGGATTCCACACACTAGAAAACCCCTTCGTGGGCGGAGACTGCGGGTGGCAGAGGGGGTAAGCTTCAGAGCTGCGGAGGAGAGCGCAGCAACAGGGGTGCAGAAGGCAAAGCGGAGAGATTCCCGCACAGAGGATCGGTGCCGACCGGCACTCACCAGCCCGAGAAGCTTGTCTGCTCACCCGCTGGGGCGGGCAGGGCTGCGAGCTGAGGCTCCGGCTTTGGTGAGAGCGCAGGGAGAGGGCTGGGGTTGGCGGCGTCAACACAGCCTGCAGGGGGTTAGTGCACCACGGCTAACCAGGAGGGAGTCCAGGGAAAAGTCTGGACCTACCGAAGAGGCAAGAGACTTTTTCTTCCCTCTTTGTTTCCTGGTGCCCGAGGAGAGGGGATTAAGAGTGCTGCTTAAAGGAGCTCCAGAGACGGGGGTGAGCTGGGGCTAACAGCACGGACCCCAGAGACGGGCATGAGACACTAAGGCTGCTGCTGCCGCCACCAAGAAGCCTATGAACAAGCACAGGTCACTCTCCACACCTCCCTTCTGGGGAGCCTGTGCAGCCCGCCACTGCCAGGGTCCCAGGATCCAGGGACAACTTCCCCGGGAGAACACATGGCGCGACTCAGGCTGGTGCAATGTCATGCCAGCCTCTGCCACCGCAGGCTCGCCCCGCAAAACGTACCCCGCCCTCCCCCCGGCCTGAGTGAGCCAGGGCCCCCGAATTAGTGGCTCCTTTAATCCCGTCCTGTCTGAGTGAAGAACAGATGCCCTCCAGCGACCTACACGCAGAGGCAGGGCCAAATCCAAAGCTAAGCCCCAGGAGCTGTGAGAACAAAGAAGAGAAGGGAAATCTCTCCCAGCAGCCTCAGGAACAGAGGACTAAATCTCCACAATCAACTTGATGTACCCTGCATCTCTGGAATACCTGAATAGACAACGAATTATCCCAAATTGAGGAGGTGGACTTTGAGAGCAAGATTTATTATTTTTTCCCCTTTTCCTCTTTTTGTGAGTGTGTATGTGTATGCTTCCGTGTGATATTTTCTCTGTATAGCTTTGCTTCCACCATTTGTCCTAGGGTTCTATCCGTCCGTTTTTTTTGTCATTTTTTGTTACTTTAAAAAAAAATTTTTTTAAATAATTATTTTTAAATTTTATTTTATTTTACTTTATTTTCTTTTCTTTTATCTCCTTCCTTCCTTCCTCTTTCTTTCTTTCTTTCTTTCTTTCTTCCTTCCTTCCTTCCTTCCTTCCTTCCTTCCTTCCTTCTTTTTCTCCCTTTTATTCTGAGCCATGTGGATGAAAGGCTCTTGGTGCTGCAGCCAGGAGTCAGGGCTGTGCCTCAGAGGTGGGAGAGCCAACTTCAGGACACTGGTCCACAAGAGATCTCCCAGCTCCACATAATATCAAACGGTGAAAATCGCCCGGAGATCTCCATCTGAACACCAACACCCAGCTTCACTCAATGATCAGCAAGCTACACTGCTGGACACCCTATTCCAAACAACTAGCAAGACATGAAAACAACCCCACACATTAGCAGAGAGGCTGCCTAAAATCATAAGAAGTCCACAGACACCCCCAAAACACACCACCAGACGTGGACCTGCCCACCAGAAAGACAAGATTCAGCCTCATCCACCAGAACACAGGCACTAGTCCCCTCCACCAGGAAGCCTACACAACCCACTAAACCAACTTTAGCCACAGGGGACAGACACCAAAAACAACGGGAACTACGAACCTGCAGCCTGCAAACAGGAGACCCCAAACAAAGTAAGATAAGCAAAATGAGAAGACAGAAAAACACACAGCAGATGAAGGAGCAAGATAAAAACCCACCAGACCTAACAAATGAAGAGGAAATAGGCAGTCTACCTGAAAAAGCATTCACAATAATGATAGTAAAGATGATCCAAAATCTTGGAAATAGAATAGACAAAATGCAAGAAACATTGAACAAGGACCTAGAAACACTAAAGATGAAACAAGCAACAATGAACAACAGAATAAATGAAATGAAAAATACTCTAGATGGGACCAATAGCAGAATAACTGAGGCAAAAGAACAGATAAGTGACCTGGAAGATAAAATAGTGGAAATAACTACTGCAGAGCAGAATAAAGAAAAAAGAATGCAAAGAACTGAGGACAGTCTCAGAGACCTCTGGGACAACATTAAATGCACCAACATTCAAATTATAGGGGTTCCAGAAGAAGAATAGAAAAAGAAAGGGACTGAGAAAATATTTGAAGAGATTATAGTTGAAAATTTCCCTAATATGGGAAAGGAAATAGTTAATCAAGTCCAGGAAGCACAGAGCGTCCCATACAGGATAAATCCAAGGAGAAACACACCAAGACACATATTAATCAAACTGTCAAAAATTAAATCCAAAGAAAACATATTAAAAGCAGCAAGGGAAAAACAACAAGTAACACACAAGGGAATCCCCATAAGGTTAACAGCTGATCTTTCAGCAGAAACTCTGCAAGCCAGAAGGGACTAGCAGGACATATTTAAAGTGATGAAGCAGAAAAACCTGCAACCAAGATTACTCTACCCAGCAAGGATCTCATTCAGATTTGATGGAGAAATTAAAACCTTTACAGACAAGCAAAAGCTGAGAGAGTTCAGCACCACCAAACCAGCTTTACAACAAATGCTGAAGGATCTTCTCTAGGCAACAAACTCAAGAGAAGGAAAAGACCTACAATAACAAACCCAAAACAATTAAGAAAATGGGAATAGGAACATACATATCGATAATTACCTTAAATGTAAATGGATTAAATGCTCCCACCAAAAGACACAGACTGGCTGAATGGATACAAAAACAAGATCCATATATATGCTGTCTACAAGAGACCCACTTCAGACCTAGGGACACATACAGACTGAAAGTGAGGGGACGGAAAAAGATATTCCATGCAAATGGAAACCAAAAAAAAGCTGGAGTAGCAATTCTCATATCAGACAAAATAGACATTAAAAAAAAGACTATTAGATGAGACAAAGAAGGACACTACATAATGATAAAAGGATTGATCCTGTAAGAAGATATAACAATTGTAAATATATATGCACCCAACATAGGAGCACCTCAGTACATAAGGCAAGTACTAACAGCCATAAAATGGGAAATCGACAGTAACACATTCATAGTAGGGGACTTTAACACCCCACTTTCACCAATGGACAGATCATCCAAAATGAAAATAAATAAGGAAACATAAACTTTAAATGATACATTAAACAAGATGGACTTAATTAATATTTATAGGATATTCTATCCAAAAACAACAGAATACACATTTGTCTCAAGTGCACATGGAATATTCTCCAGGATGGACCATATCTTGGGTCAAAAATAAAGCCTTGGTAAATTTAAGAAAATTGAAATTGTATCAAGTATGTTTTCCGACCACAACGCTATGAGACTAGATATCAATTACAGGAAAAGATCTGTAAAAAAATACAAACACATGGAGACTAAACAATACCCTACTTAATAACGAAGTGATCACTGAAGAAATCAAAGAGGAAATCAAAAAATACCTAGAAACAAAAGACAATGGAGACATGATGACCCAAAACCTATGGGGACGCAGCAAAAGCAGTTCTAAGAGGGAACTTTATAGCAATACAATCCTACCTTAAGAAACAGGGAACATCTCAAATAAACAACCTAACCTTGCACCTAAAGCAATTAGAGAAAGAAGAACAAAAAAACCCCAAAGTTAGCAGAAGGAAAGAAATCATAAAGATCACATCAGAAATAAATGAAAAAGAAATGAAGGAAACAATAGCAAAGATCAATAAAACTAAAAGCTGGTTCTTTGAGGAGATAAACAAAATTGATAAACCATTAGCCAGACTCCTCAAGAAAAAAAGGGAGAAGATTCAAATCAATAGCATTAGAAATGAAAAAGGAGAAGTAACAACTGACACTGCATAAATGCAAAAGATCATGAGAGATTACTACAAGCAAATCTATGACAATAAAATGGACAATCTGGAAGAAATGGACAAATTCTTACAAATGCACAACTGCCAAGACTGAATCAGGAAGAAATAGAAAATATGAACAAACCAATCACAGGCACTGAAATTGAGACTGTGATTAAAAATCTTCCAACAAACAAAAGCCCAGGACCAGATGGCTTCCCAGGCGAATTCTATCAAACATTTAGAGAAGAGCTAACACCTATCCTTCTCAAACGCTTCCAAAACGTAGCAGAGGGAGGAACACTCCCAAACTCATTCTACGAGGCCACCATCACCCTGATACCAAAACCAGACAAGGATGTCACAAAGAAAGAAAACTACAGGCCGATATCACTGATTAACACAGATGGAAAACTCCTCAACAAAATACTAGCAAACAGAATCCAACAGCACATTAAAGGGATCATACACCACAATCAAGTGGGGTTTATTCCAGGAATGTACGGATTTTCTATATATGCAAATAAATCAATGTGATACACCATATTAACAAATTGAAGGAGAGAAACCATATGGTCATCTCAATAGATGCAGAGAAAGCTTTCGACAAAATTCAACACCCATTTATGATAAAAACCCTCCAGAAAGTAGGCATAGACGGAACTTTCCTCAACATAATAAAGGCCATATATGACAAACCCACAGCCAGGATCATCCTCAATGGTGAAAAAATGAAAGCATTTCCACTAAGATCAGGAACAAGACAAGGTTGCCCACTCTCAACACTCTCATTCAACATAGTTTTGGAAGTTTTAGCCACAGCAATCAGAGAAGAAAAGGAAATAAAAGGAATCCAAATTGGAAAAGAAGAAGTAAAGCTGTCACTGTTGGCAGATGACATGATACTAGACATAGAGAATCCTAAACATGCTACCAGAAAACTACTAGAGCTAATCAATGAATTTGGTAAAGTAGCAGGATACAAAATTAATGCACAGAAATCTCTGGCATTCCTATACACTAATGATGAAAAATCTGAAAGTGAAATCAAGAGAACACTCCCATTTACCATTGCAACAAAAAGAATAAAATATCTAGGAATAAACCTACCTAAGGAGACAAAAGACCTGTATGCAGAAAATTATAAGACACTGATGAAAGAAATTAAAGATGATACAAATAGATGGAGAGATATACCATGTTCCTGGATTCGAAAAATCAAAATTGTGAAAATGACTCTACTACCCAAAGCAATGTACAGATTCAATGCAATCCCTATCAAACTACCACTGGCATTTTTCACAGAACTAGAACAAAAAATTTCACAATTTGTATGGAAACACAAAAGACCCCAAATAGCCAAAGCAATCTTGAGAATGAAAAGCGGAGCTGGAGGAATCAGGCTCCCTGACTTCAGACTCTACAACAAAGCTACAGTAATCAAGACAGTATGGTACTGGCACAAAAACAGAAAGATAGATCAATGGAACAGGATAGAAAGCCCAGAGATAAATGCACACTCATATGGTCACCTTATCTTTGACAAAGGAAGCAGGAATGTACAGTGGAGAAAGGACAGACTCTTCAATAAGTGGTGCTGGGAAAACTGGACAGGTACATGTAAAAGTATGAGATTAGATCACCCCCTAACACCATACACAAAAATAAGCTCAAAATGGATTAATGACCTAAATGTAAGGCCAGAAACTATCAAACTCTTAGAGGAAAACATAGGCAGAACACTCTATGACATAAATCACAGCAAGATCCTTTTTGACTCACCTCCTAGAGAAATGGAAATAAAAACAAAAATAAACAAATGGGACCTAATGAAACTTCAGAGCTTTTGCACAGCAAAGAAACCATAAACAAGACCAAAAGACAACCCTCAGAATGGGAGAAAATATTTGCAAATGAAGCAACTGACAAGGAATAAATCTCTAAAATTTACAAGCAGTTCATGCAGCTCAATAACAAAAAAACAAACAACCCAATCCAAAAATGGGCAGAAGACCTAAATAGACATTTCTCCAAAGAAGATATACAGACTGCCAACAAACACATGAAGGAATGCTCAACATCATTAATCATTAGAGAAATGCAAATCAAAACTACAATGCGATATCATCTCACACCAGTCAGGATGGCCATCATCAAAAAATCTAGAAACAATAAATCCTGGAGAGGGAGTGGAGAAAAGGGAACATTCTTGCACTGCTGGTGGTAATGTGAATTGGTACAGCCACTATGGAGAACAGTACGGAGGTTCCTTAAAAAACTACATATCAAACTACCATATGACCCAGCAATCCCACTACTGGGCATATACCCTGAGAAAACCATAATTCAAAAAGAGTCATGTACCAAAATGTTCACTGCAGCTCTATTTACAATAGCCAGGAGATGGAAACAGTCTAAGTGTCCATCATCGGATTAATGGATAAAGAAGATGTGGTACATATATACAATGGAATATTACTTGGCCATAATAAGAAACGAAATTGAGTTATTTGTAGTGAGGTGGATGGACCTAGAGTTTGTCATACAGAGTGAAGTAAGTCAGAAAGAGAAAGACAAATACCATATGCTAACACATATATATGGAATTTAAGGAAAAAAATGTCATGAAGAACCTAGGGGTAAGACAGGAATAAAGACACAGACCTACTAGAGAATGGACTTGAGGATATGGGGAGGGGGAAGGGTAAGCTGGGACAAAGTGAGAGAGTGGCATGGACATATATACACTACCAAATGTAAAATAGATAGCTAGTGGGAAGCAGCCTCATAGCACAGGGAGATCAGCTCGGTGCTTTGTGACCACCTAGAGGGGTGGGATAGGGAGGGTGGGAGGGAGGGAAATGCAAGAGGGAATCGATATGGGAACATATGTATATGTATAACTGATTCACTTTGTTATAAAGCAGAAACTAACACACCATTGTAAATCAATTATACTCCAATAAAGAGGTAATAAAAAAAAAGGATTTCAGGAATTAGGCATGTTTACACACTACCTCAGAGACTCAAAGGATTCTAAAAGATTCCAAAGGATCAGGCAAGCTCTTGATATACTTCTGAAATCTTTGCTTTCAGTATAGTCCTATCTCCAGTAAATTCTCCACTGTCTAGATAAAGTGTAACTGCTCTTTTCACTCTACTGCCTGCACCTCAGAGATAGGCAAAGAACAGCTGAACTGGTGGGAGTGGTGCTTCACAGGCAAAGTGGAAACTAGCTGTATTTATCCAGGACTTTGTGGTTAGTTACAGTCATTTCCTATCTCAGGACACCAAAGAGCTGACTGCATTTTCCACCATGATGTGTGTAATGCATCTCAAAACAAATTTATGGTATAACCATGAACTACAAAATGCAATTGGGCAGAAAATGCAGACAACACACATTATTTTGCCTCCTACGCACATGGAATTTCTATCTTCCTCGCTCTAGCAGCCTTTGAAATTGACACTCTCCACACCCCCCAACACCCACAATTTTGTGTGTGTATGTGTAGTATAGAAAAACAATACATGGAGAGACAGGAACTATACTTAGATCCACAACCACATCATCCTTTATAGGAAGGAACACTGTCACTGTTTAATATTTCAGGAATAAATGATTAAGCACAGAGCAGAAGCAAGAAGAACTACAATCCTGCGTCCTGTGGAACAAAAGCCACATTCAAAGAAAGATGCACAAATGAAAAGGCAGAGGACTATGTACCAGATGAAGGAACAAGATAAACCCCCAGAAAAACAATTAAATGAAGTGGAGATAGGCAACCATCCAGAAGAAAAAATCAGAATAATGATAGTGAAAATGGTCCAGGACCCTGGAAGAGTAATGAAGGCAAAGATCGGGAAGATGCAAGAAATGTTTAACAAAGACCTAGAAGAATTAAAGAACAAACAAACAGAGATGAACAATACAATAACTGAAATGAAAAATACACTAGAAGGAATCAACAGCAGAATAACTGAGGCAGAAGAATGGATAAGTGACCTGGAAGAAAGAATGGTGGAATTCACTGCTGTGGAATAGAATAAAGTGACAAGAATAAAAAGAAATGAAGACACCCTAAGAGACCCCTGGGACAACATTAAATGCACCAACATTCACATTATAGGGGTCCCAGAAGGAGAAAGAGACAGAAAGGACACGAGAAAATATTTGAAGAGATTATAGTGGAAAAATTCCCTAACATGGGAAAGGAAATAGCCTCCCAAGTCCAGGAAATGCAGAGAGTCCCAGGCAGGATAAATCCAAGGAGAAACATGCCGAGACACATGGTATCAAACTGACAAAAATTAAAGACAAAGAAAAATTATAAAAAGCAACAACGGAAAAAAGACAAATAACATACAAGAGAATTCTCATAAGGTTAACAGCTGATTTCTCAGCAGAAACTCTACAAGCCAGAAGGGAGTGGCACGGTATATTTAAAGTGATGAAAGGGAAGAATCTACAACCAAGATTACTGTAGCTGGCAAGGATCTCATTCAGATTTGACTAAGCTATCACAAGCTTTACAGACAAGCAAAAACTAAGAGAATTCAGCACCACCAAACCAGCTCTACAACAAATGCTAAGGGAAATTCTCTAAGTGGGAAACACAAGAGAAGGAAAGGATCTACAAAAACAAACCCAAAACAATTAAGAAAATGTTAATAGGGACAAACATATTGATAATTACCTTAAATGTGAATGGACTAAATGCTCCAACTAAAAGACACAGGTTTGCTGAATGGATACAAAAACAAAACCCATATATATGCTGTCTACAAGAGACCACTTCAGACCTAAGGACACATACAGACTGAAAGTGAGGGGACGGAAAAAGATATTCCATGCAAATGGAAATCACAAGAAAGCTGGAGTAGCAATTCTCATATCAGATAAAATAGACTTTAAAATAAAGACTATTACAAGAGACAAGGAAGGTCACTACATAATGATCAAAGGGTCAATCCAAGAAGAAGATATAACAATTATAAATATATATACACCCAACACAGGAGCACCTCAGTACATGGGGCAAATGCTAACAGCTATAAAAGAGGAAATTGACAGTAACACAATAATAGTGGGGGACTTTTAACACCTCACTTACACCTATGGACAGATCATCCAGACAGAAAATTAATAAGGAAACATAAGTTTTAAATGGCACAATAGACCATATAGATTTGATTGATATTTAAAAGACATTCCATCCGAAAACAGCAGATTGCACTTTCTTCTAAAGTGCACATGGAACGTTCTCCAGGATAAATCACATCTTGGGTCACAAATCAACCCTCGATAAATTTAAGAAAACTGAAATCATATCAAGCATCTTTTCCAACCACAATGCTATGATATTAGAAATAAATTACAGGGAAAAAACGTAAAAAACACAAACACATGGCGGCTAAACAATACGTTACTAAATAACCAAGAGATTAATGAAGAAGTCAAAGAGGAAATCAAAAAGTACCTAGAGAAATATGACAATGAAAACATGATGATCCAAAACCTATGGGATGCAGCAAAAGCAGTTCTAAGAGGGAAGTTTATAGTTTATAGAAATAGAAGTTTCCTCAAGAAAGAAGAAAAATCTCAAATAAACAATCTAACCGTACACCTAAAGGAACTAGAGAGAGTAGAACAAGCAAAGCCCAAAATTAGTAGAAGGAAAGAAATTATAAAAATAGAGTAGAAATAATTGAAATAGAAACGAAACAAACAATAGCAAAGATCAATAAAACTAAAAGCTGGTTCTTTAGAAGATAAACAAAATTGATAAACCATTAGCCAGACTCATCAAGAAAAAGAGGAAGATGACTCAAATCAAAAAAAATGTGAAATGAAAAAAGGAGAAGTTACAATGGACACTGCAGAAATACAAAGTATCATAAGAGACTACTATAAGCAACTCTATGCCAATGAAATGGACAACCTGGAAGAAATGGACAAATTCTTAGAAAGGTATAACCTTCCAAGACTGAACCAGGAAGAAACAGAAAATATGAAAAGACCAATCACAAGTAATGAAATTGAAACTGTGATTAGAAATCCTCCAACAAACAAGAGTCCAGGACCAGATGGCTTCACAGGCGAATTCTATCAAACATTTAGAGAGGAGCTAACACTCATCCCCTCAAACTCTTCCAAAAAAATTGCAGAGGAAGGAACACTCCCAAAGTCATTCTAGGAGGCCACCATCACCCTGATAGCAAAACCAAACAAAGATACTACAAAAAAAAGAAAATTACAGACCAATATCACTGATTAATATAGATGCAAAAATCCTCAACACAATACTAGCAGACAGAATCTAACACATTAAAAGGATCATACACCGTGATCAAGTGGGATTTACCCCAGGGATGCAAGGATTCTTCAATATACACAGATCAATCAATGTGATACACCATATTAACAAATTGAAGAATAAAAACCATATAATCATCTCAATATATGCAGAAAAAGCTTTTGACAAAATTCAATACCCATTTATCATAAAACCTCTCCAGAAAGTGGGCATACAGGGAACCTACCTCAACATAATAAAGGCCATATATGACAAACACACAGCAAACCTCATTCTCAATGGTGAAAAACTGAAAGCATCTAAGATCAGGAACAAGACAAGGATTTCCACTTTCACCACTATTATTCAACATAGTTTTGGAAGTTCTAGCCATGGCAATCAGAGAAGGAAAAGAAATAAAAGCAATCCAAATTGGAAAAGAAGAAATAAAACTGTCACTGTTTGTAGATGACATTATACGATACATAGATAATCCTAAAGATGCCACCAAAAAACTACTAGAGCTAATCAATGAATTTGGTAAAGTAGCAGGATACAAAATTAATGCACAGAGATCTCTGGCATTCCTATACACTAAGGATGAAAAATCTGAAAGTGAAATCAAGAAAACACTCCCATTTACCATTGCAACAAAAAGAATAAAATACCTAGGAATAAACCTTCATAAGGAGGTAAAACTGTAAGACACTGATGAAAGAAATCAAAGATGACACAAACAGATGGAGAGATATACTAGATTCTTGGATTGGAAGAATCAATATTGTGAAAATGACTACACTACCCAAAGCAGTCTAGACTCAATGCAACACGTATCAAATTACCAATGGCATTTTTTACAGAACTAGAACAAAAAATCTTAATTTTAAATCTTAAAATTTGTATGGAGACAAAGAAGACCCTGAATTGTGAAAGCAAGATGAAAAGACAACCCTCAGAATGGGAGAAAATATTTGCAAATGAATCAATGGACAAAGGATTAATCTCCAAAATATGTAAACAGCTCATGCAGCTCAATATTAAAAAAACAAACAACCCAATCCAAAAATGGGCAGAAGACCTAAGTAGACATTTCTCCAAAGAAGACATACAGATGGCCAAGAAGCACATGAAAAGCTTCTCAACATCACTAATTATTAGAGAAATGCAAATCAAAACTACAATGAGGTACCACCTCATACCAGTTAGAATGGGCATCATCAGAAAATCTACAAAAAACAAATGCTGGAGAGGGTGTGGAGAAAAGGAAACCCTCTTGCACTGTTGGTGGGAATGTAAATTGATACAGCCACTATGGAGAACAGTATGGAGGTTCCTTAAAAAACTAAAAATAGAATTACCATATGATCCAGCAATCCCACTACTGGGTATATACCCAGAGAAAAACATAATTCAAAAAGACACACACACCCCAATGTTTCTTGCAGCACCATTTACAATAGCCAGGTCATGGAAGCAATCTAAATGTCCATCAACAGACAAATGGATAAAGAAGTTGTGTTACGTGTAGTTGGAATATTACTCAGCCTTAAAAAGGAACGAAACTGGGTCATTTTTAGAGACATGGATGGACCTAGAGACTGTCATACAGAGTGAAGTAAGTCAGAAAGAGGAAAACAAATATTGTATATTAACACATATATGTGGAATCTAGAAAAATGGTGCAGATGAACCAATTTGCAAGGCAGAAATAGAGACACAGATGTAGAGAACAAACGTATGGATACCAAGGGGGGAAAGTGGGGTGGGGCTGCTGGTGTGATGAACTGGTAGATTGGGATTGATATATATATACACTAATTTGTATAAAATAGATAACTAATAAGAACCTGCTGTATAAAAAAAAATAAAGTTAAAAAAATGATTAAGCACAAGTCTCACAATGCATAGAATCACTAAGGTTGGCTACAAGTGGGTAGACGTGTAAAATTTCCATGACCTTTATCTCTTAATGTTCTCAGTATTCTCGAATCTCAGGGCTCTGGTTGCTACTTGAACATTAATATTATCTCATTTAATCTGAGAAATAAACCTGTGCTGTAATAATTATTCCCACTTTACTGAAGAGAAAATTGAAGTTCACAGAGGTTATGTAACAAGCTTAAGGCCAAATCACTTAACCTAGACTTGTATTTGAGTAGATTAATTCCTTAGCTGCCTGGGTCCTCCTATGTCAAATAAGATGATTGGATTAGTTCATTGCTATTAATTCTTCTGATTCTAAAATTCCTGACTCCATGAAATACCTTTCGAGTGTGTGTTCATCTCTGAGCCAGAGCTAGTTTTCTTGTATTGTTGCTTCAGATTAGCTATGTTCAAATTATTCCCTCCAAAAAGACTTTTATATAAGATATACTGGCCCTCTAGCATGAAATATCCAAATGTGTTTACATATATATATATATATATGTATAATATATATGTAATAAATATATATACATATAGTTTTTTTAAAACCTTTAAAAATTATATATAGTTTTTAAAAAACCTTTAAAAAGATTTAAAAATACCTTTTACCATATTACATGACATTTTTAGGCACTTTTCCTACATCGTCCTATTTAATTCTAGAAACAGCCTAGTGTAATAGGTATCCTTCCCATGTTACAAATGTGAAAACTGAACCTCAGGGAGGTTAAATAAATATATATAGGGCTTCCCTGGTGGCGCAGTGGTTGAGAGTCCGCCTGCCGATGCAGGGGACACGGGTTCGTGCCCCAGTCCGGGAAGATCCCACATGCCACAGAGTGCCTGGGCCCGTGAGCCATGGCCACTAAGCCTGCGCGTCCGGAGCCTGTGCTCCGCAACGGGAGAGGCCACAACAGTGAGAAGCCCGCATACCGCAAAAAATAAATAAATAATAATAAAATAAATATATATATTGCAATTCTTTCTCCTCCTCTTAACTACATTAGAGATTAATTTGAATTAGCAAGAATGGTAACAAGACTACAGGTCAAATATTCCTAGAGAGTTTATCTCCATGTCACCTTATCATAGATTGCTTTTTCGGATATTCAAGTCATTTCACTTCACATCGCTAGAATACTAATTTAGGTAATAGGTATCTTGCATTAGGGAGATGAGGTGAGGAGTAATTAAAATTTGTCCTTTTGAATTGCAAGTCACTGTGCAAAAGCACTCAAGAATAAGGAAATTGGACATGGGGAGACGGCTGGGATGTGGAGAACATGAGAACAAAGTCCCAAGAAAGAACATGTGACAGTGATGGTAAAAAGGGAACGGTGGCTTTAAAAACAATTTCTACCTACTTTTCAATTTTTCCTAGAACTCAGGTTCCCATGTTCTTAGGAAAACCCCATATGGGTTACCTAGGGTTTTCTTCCACAAGCCATTGGTTGCTAAGCACTGCACTCAACTAACCCTATATGTTTAAAGGCTCTTTATTTTTGTGATAAGGTAAGATAAATAGATGCAAAGGGACTAATATAAGCCTGTAAAACAGTCCAACTAGGCATTAATACAAGGATCTAATTGATGACAGTACTATTAAACCCTATTCTTATGCTGAGCAAGTTTGAAGAAATGATATTAAATCTGTTTCCCTATTTACATACTTAGCTACTACTGTTCTTCACGCAGCTAATGCATTTCCTGTGGCCATCTTTCTATACAGTGAGTAGATCTTCTGTGGACAGAACTGTAATCAGTGCAAAAATAGAGAGAGTAGCACTCTAGCTGCTCCTGAGAATCTGGCTGTCCTTCCCTCTCCTCACAGGTTTGGTCACAAAGCAGCATTAAAAACCAGAAAACAGCGTAGAAAGCAGCATTTGTTTGAGGGAGTTTGGAAGGAGAGTATATCATTTAAGGAAATTTTAATAAATTCTGTACTTTAAACTTCTCTTTTTGTGAATTATAAATAGCACTAGCTGGCTTTATTCAGAATCCAGGAAGTCTCTTTGTAGTCACACAGATACAGATAAAAGATACCTAAGTACATTTTCCAAAATTCTCTAAGGGGGCCAGAAAAACTATTCCTGCTAGCTAAGCAAGCAAGCTGCTTTCAGTGGGATGATGAAGATGATGATAATGATGATGGTTCTTTTCTTCATCAGATTTCTTAAAACACTTTTTAAAATAAATCTTAAAATAAATCTCCTATCTGAGCAACTTTTTCCCTCTCACTTTCATAACATTTTCTGTCAGAAATCGGCCCTTGAGTCGTTTTATAGTACAAAAACACAGGAAGGTTGGGGAATATTGTCTAATTATCACCTCCCAGAGGATGGCTGGAAATAAATAATTTCTGCTTGAGTTTTGATATTTACAGACTGAATTGTTCTTCTAGAAAAATGCTGCAGTGAGTTATATAACTAGTATCCCACCCCCAATGGGTTATTAATAATCAAAGTATACTTGCCAGACATGACTGGAAGCTGCTTATAATGTCATGGGTGAAGATAGACATTTTCAAGTATATATTTTAAAAGTGCCTTCAAATTTTCTAGAGGATAAAATTTCAGACTGAACTCAACCCCTCCCCATTTAAACAGTAATGGATTTTACCTCAAAATCATTATTTCTAATTAATAAAACTTTGCCCCACTTTCTGCTTTATGCATGTTTATGACAAAATGACATTCTCCTTTACCCATTTAGGCTCCATTATCTCAGACTATCCTTTATCCCCTTTTTTCCTTATAAAGTTCAGTTGCTTTGGTTTATGACTACATTTCTTTGCATGTCCTACTTTTCATTTTTTCTGGTAACATAATGTCTTAAATATTCAGCTCTGAATTGGAGCAACAAACACTCATAAAAAAAAGAAGAAGAATAGAATTATAGTGTTTTAGACATTGATCATATAGAGTTTGAGCAAAACTCACCATTGCATAGTAGTTAGCAAAATTACCATAAACAAACATATGTTCATGAACATTGAGCATATGGTCAACGAGGAATGTGTGATCTAGGTAAAGTAACTGCACTGTCAGCTTTTCACAGAAGCTTTTTTTTTTTCCCATTTCAGTTCAGATCAACACATTTTATTTGTACATTTACTCTATATAAGGCACTGTGTTAGAAATCCTTTCTGAAGAGAACTGAAAGATGCTTTCTCCCAAGAGGAAATGCAAACAGGGCACATGTAGAAAGAGGTAAGAGCAGACTCCCAGCAGTGAGTGGTCTCCCAAGCAATCACAGAAACAGAGAATATTAAACCTATGGAGAAATGTAGAGACCATTTAGTTCACTTGTTCATTTATTCACTTACATAATTAATAAATATTTATTGGGCTCTATGTACATGTCAGGATTTATATATGACAAAGAGTGGCATGGTAGCCCCTGATTGCAAAATACAGTCAGTTCTCACAGAAAAACTAGGAATTTAATTTATGCCCAGTTGTACATTAGTATGCTTCTGCTGTTAGGTGCACAAAGTATGAGCATATTTTCTTTAAAGTAGACAGTTCTGTGACTTGAGATATTACTAGAATAGAAGGTTAGGGAGAAAGGAGTTCACTTCTGGGCTTGCAGGGAAGAATCAATGAAAAAGGAAGAAAGAGTTCTTTAGCACTATACTCTACAATATCCAAAGATCTTACAGTCAAAATACGTGAACCCAATCTCCTTTATCATATGGTAATTTTACTTGACTTCATATTTTGAACTACTGGATTGACATGCTGAAAATTTTCCTAATATACCCAAATCTATTCCTAACAGAACTAGACTTACTGCTTTTGTTTTCATTATTTTTCTAGTCTCTAAATCTATGAATTTTGTCTACTGCTTTATCTTTATTATTTTACTTAGTTGTGAAATACTGTTATTTGAAATTTGTAGCATTTTATGAAGCACAACACGTTCTCTAGCAGACCTAAGAAAATATTCCATTATACGTGTGGAAATAACATGTTAGATTAAATACTAGATATTATATATCAAATAATACCAGTATTAATCTCTTGAGAATTATATCTTCTGTTACAATGAATAGACATTCAATCACTAATAAAATATAAACTACTAATAAGATATTAATTACCAAGATATAGATTCAATATCTCTAAATTATCTTCAGTGTTATTTTTCTGAAATATATTAGACAAATGTTTACTCTTTTAACTTTCATTAATGGACTTGTTAAAAAAAATCAATGTCTTGAAAATTAGATACTAGGACCCTCCAATATAGTTAAAACAGTTAATGTGATAAAACTAATTTATTCAGCTTTAATTATTTCTTTTAAAGTGATCACATTCGTTGGTACTTAAGTTATTGTGCATAATTTTACAGGTAAGAAATGACTCTATATATCTATCTTACAGTAAGACATATAAAATGTTTGTATCATATAGTATAGATATACAAGGGGAAAATTTAAAAAGCAATTAACAAATATGACTAATTTCATTTGCTACCTTTATCTTCCCAAAGTGGAAATAGTTACATATGCTGGTGGTGGAAAGAACACTTGAAGATAAATATGCGCTAGGCATTTAATATTTACATTGTAATCAGATTAAACCTATATATAGTGTGCATGTATACTTTTAAACTTGATTTTCACAAGACAGATGATACAATTCACATTTCTGTGTACTCTGAAGTAGATATTTAATTGAAAAATTGTGTTAACGTGCTGCAATCCTAGTCCCAGCTCTATACCACCAGCTACGTGATCTTTAGTAATTATTTAGTAAATTATTAGTAAAATACTTAACTAGTCTTTTCACCGACAGTATACCTAAGCAAAAAAAGTAACACTTTCAAAAAAAAAAGTGGTTTACAAACTTCTATCTTTGATTAAAGAGTTAATATCTAACCACTTTAGAACGTAGTTTGATTTGTAGAGATAATAAAAACAGGATGTCTGGTTTTCTTGTGTCAAACAACCAAATGTCAGATTATTCAATTTGTCACTCTTTCTTCTTCTTCCTCAACTTAAACAGTAGGGATGTGGAGATTATATAATAATTCATTTTATCTCCAGTCTCTTAAATACGATATGGTAATTTTAAAATTCTTGTATTAATAATATGGCACTCACTTCAATATGATTATTTATACCACTTTTAACATTGTCACCCATAAGAATCAATGTTTTCTTAATTCTAGCCTAGTTTCTCTTATGGATGGTGTAATACCTTTGATTTTACTCAAGTCTTAGATGTGAGTTGAGAAATATATGCAGACTGTCAAATTCCTAATGGGTGGATAGATATGGGAGTGGTAACCCCTCTGGAGACCAAATAAATGAGGAGTTCCCTGGCATAGCAGGGACTTCTAGTGCTCACCCATTTCTGATTTCCTTCTTCTTCTTTGGTTCACAGAAAAACAACACTTCTAAGCCCCCTTTGATTTTAAGCAGAAACATGTGACTAGGTTAGCAAATGACAAACATTACTTCTGGCTGAAACTAAGAACCAGTATACTACTTCCATGGTCCCTGTTCCCCTACAATGACCACCTTGGAATCCTTGTGATGAGACGACAATGCCATGCAAAGGAGACACCACATGGCCAAGCACACTTTTTGAGAGTCATCAAACTTTGTGTCAGCATGTAATAACTAAGCCACTGAGTTTCAGGGTTTACCTGTTGCAGCATCTAGTTAGTTATATACCCTGACTAATGCATCTGTGACCAATCTGTGAGAAATACATGATAGCACAGGGAAAGAAGCCAGTCCTCACATAACAGCACAGGGAAAGAAGCCAGTCCTCACATATAGCTATGCATCACGGTATTGGCTCTGAAAAAGAAATTATAAAGGTGATTCTTTCCACGTGTCAGAATGTGGTTCATAACTACAACTCCCTACAAGAGATGCAGAGGAGCTAAACGAGCCAATAAGATGAAGGTTGTTTGATCCCAGAGATGACAGGAATGAGGATAGTCAGAATGTTACAATGTCCAAAACAGGAAAAGATAAATTTCCTTTCACATCCAGTATGCCTAATATGTCTTCAGATTAGCAAAAATGGACCAGAAATTTACTTACACATATTCATTTTATAGTTCAAGCTATTCTTGAAACTAACAGAGCCCAAGGCCCATATATGAGGATAACCATAATGCCTCCCTTTGGGAGAAGGGAAGATAGAAGTTTTGCATGTGTGCAGAGAGTATCACCTATATCATCAGCTTTGACCATGGAGAGTGTTGCATTCATGTTAACATCTGAATTCCAAGGAGAGAGAGATAAGGACATTTTGATATAGGTTCAAAGACATATAGAAGATAAAGTCTATGGGGAAGGTACAGTCAATGTAATTCACAAATATTTTCGAATTAAAAAAATTCAATTTAGGCACCATATTAATGTTTTGGAGATGACTGAGATGCACTGTATACCCTTTTAATCTCTGGAAAGCAGTTAGATAGGATTTGCCTTCTATGTAGCAATGAAAGAATTCCAAGAAGTAGCCTGACACTTCTCAACTGTGTAATCACCATGTTACATTTTTGTGGAAGGAGAAATAAAAGTGATTTAAGTAAGAACACATAATGGCAACCTTTAATTCAACATAAAATGTTTCCTTTTTTCTAAAGTAAAAAGACAAAATGGAAGACTTCAATATCAGTTACTGGATTATAATTGACCTATTTGAATATGCTCAACTGTGTTTGTGAGCATGTGCTATGGGGATTATAGATAAATGAGAAGTGCAGAATGATTAGAAGCCTAAGGACCATGCTCACTCCTTAGTTGTTGTTACAATAACTTTCTATTGGACCAACCATTCTCTCAATTGCTTTTAACTGAGTCAAAATCAATTTGAATATGGAAATGTAATTGCCTTTTGATCTTGTATCTTGCAACCTTGCTAAACTCACTTATAAGTTCTCGTAAATTTTTTTTATCATTTGATGATTTCCTACTTAGAATAAATATCGTGTTGACTAAAAATAGAGATAGTTTTTCTTTCTTTCCAAACTGTCTTTGATTTTGTTTTATTGCCTCATTGGACAGGCTAGGACCTCCAGGATGATGTTGAATTTTATGGGGAGGGCATACATCCTTGTCTTGTTCCTGATTTCACAGGAAGAGAACTCAATATTTGGCCATTAAGAATGATGTTAGCTGTAGGATTTTTTTAAAATGTCTTTTATTATGTTGAAAATTTCACTTTAATTCCTAGATTTCTGAGTTTGTGGGGTTTTTTTTGTCATGAATATATGTTGACTATTGTCAAATGTCTTTTCTATATCTATTTAAATAATATAGCTTTTCTTCTTTAGTCTTTTGAAATAGTGACTTATATTGATTGATTGAATATCAAAACAACCTTATATTCCCAGTATCAACATCAATTGGTCATGATGTATTATCATTTTAAAATAATATTTTGTTGATGACTTTTATCATGTCTTTATTTATGAGCGACAATATCAAGTACTGGTAAGGAGGCAAAGCAACTGGAACAGTCACACTTTTCTAGCTGGAATGCAAAATGATACAGTTACTTTGGAAAACAGATTGGCAGTTTCTTATAAGTTGGTACACTTGCTTATATGACCAAGAAATCTCATTCCTAGAAATTTAACCAAGAGAAAGGCAAATGTCTGCTAAAACAAAATCTGTTCATGAAATTGTATAGTAGCTTTATCCATAATCACCCCAAACTGGGAACAACCCAAATGCCTTCCAGTTTGGCGAATGGGTAAACAACCTGTGATACATCCATACAATGGAATTCATAAAAAAGAATGAACTACTGATTCACACAACAACATAGATCAATCTCAAATGCATTATGCTGTGTGAAAGAAGTCAGACATGAAAGGCTACACACTGTATGATTCTACCTAAATGCCATACTGGAAAAGGTGAAATAATAAGCACAAAAGACAGATTTGTCTCAGGGGCCAAGGAGTTGGCTACAAATGGAAAAAAGGGAACTCTCTAGGACTGATGAATATGTTCTAAGTCTTAAATTAGCTGATGTTACATAATGGTATGCATTTGTCAAAACTCATAGAACTGTACACTAAAAAGTATGAGTTTTATTCTATTAAATTACACTTTAATAAACTTAACAAAAATAACAAAAAACCTATTGTTCTTCCACATGATGTGAAGTACTATAGTTGGCTACATATTCTAAAAACATTACTCATAATTAGATTACTGATTTTTAATAAAAATATAGGTTTTCTTATTAAAACCTTTTTCTCCATATATCTTTTCTTACTTTGTAGTAAGTTTATTTAAAGCTACTAACCTAACCTCTCCGATGAGCATATCTTGAAGGAACATTTTCAAACGTTTATAAACAAATAGAATTTCTGTCCTAAATTTGAGCTTTCAAAGACCTATTTTTTGGTTAGTTTTTCATAGATAGTAGAAAGTACCTGATATCTGAGACAGAAATAAGTTTTCCTCTTCTCTGCCTAATACTCTTTAGCATAGCACATCTGCCTCTACAGATTCATGTGACAAGCCCACATTTATAACTCTCCCAAGAAAGATAAAACTAGTATTTTTGTGCTGTCTGAAATAAACCAGGATTTGAGCTGTGTACCATTTGAAATCATTTTACAGAAACCCTGGAATTGCTGAGCTTTAATTCGTCAGCTCCCTTAACACTCATGAGATGATTTCTAACCTGGGAAGATTTTGTGAGCTATCCTATTATGTATTTCTGCTAGAGTCTCATAAACTGAATTTTTTAAAAGCAGGAACTATAGTAATATTGCTGCTGTCTTATATTCACCATATATTGACAACTAAATGAGATCATTAGAAACTTTGTAAAACTATTAAAGTAATACCTGGAATTTAGCACTCATTAAATTATGGCTCCCAATTGTACTATTATTCTTTAGAAAAAAATAATATACAACTACTAAATAAGAATTGATGAAGAAAACTAGATGTTTTATAGTTTTCTAATAAACTGGGGGTTGTCCGGTTTTCTAATTGTGACTCTTCAAATACCTCACAACATTGTTACAAAAGAATAATACAACTCAGTACTACACTTAGTATACTATCTGCACATGATGAGAATATGATAAATGTTAGCTATTAAAAATAATATTTCATTACTGTAAAGTAATAACAACAACAGCAAGAATGGCCCACATACAATTCACCCAGAAGGATAAGAGCAGTAGCTTTATGGTTGACTACATTATCAATCCAGGCATGTCAGTAATTGCAAGCCTGAGGTTTAGGCTTAAAAAAAAAAAAAAAAAAGCAGATAAACAGATAAAATCATGCCTTGGATTAATAAGAAATGCACCAGCTTTATTCTATGTTTTCTTTTTGGTTGGTATAGAATAGAAACTGCTTTTATAGGTATCTCTGAGTGTCTTGGCTGAAGAGAACTGCTTGTCCTTTCCATTTTCATGTAGTGGGTAGAGGAGAAAAAGAAATAAGTAAGAATAACTCATGGGGTGGTATTGCTAATGTGAGCAAGGCCAAGGAAACACATGCCAATTGTGCAATTAGGTGGCCTAATAACTTTTGAAATAATGTTTTCAAGGCTGTGCAGCCTCCCTCTGATCTGCTTCAAATAGGTACATTCTACTTGGAGGTGACTAAAACGATTCCAGATGTCCTTCATTTGTCCCTTTTATTGATGAGTTAACCGGTGTTGATGTGCTACATTATAGCTTCAAGTACACCACAGTCCTTGAAGTTGAATGGCTAAGATCCATTGAAGAATTCAAGTTAGGAATAAAGAAACAGTTCAAGCCTAGAACTTTTCCACATTAACAATATCCTCCTACTGCTACTTCAGATTCATTTTTCAGGTGTTAATAGCTTGGACACACACAGTTTGAATCATTACCTCAGTATTACTGATGCATAGTTTGTCTCTGAAGATAAACCTTGCATTTATCTTCATGTACGCTTTATCATGAAAAATTATCAGTGAAAGGCTCCAGTAGAGATTCAACTTTTTAATTAAAATAAACATATTCTGTTAATGAATAGTATGAAGCCTACAACACACATTCTTTGATTTTATTTGGATTTAAGATTTTTAAAATAATTTCCCCAAAGAATTAACTTCCTATGTATAATTCTTCTGATCTTAGATAGATTTTAAGCAGTTGTTTCAAGCTGTGTCTTCTGTGTCCTGCGAATTCTGGAAAGGCTTCCCAGGGGCTATTGTGGGGTGAAGTGTGTTTAGGGGGCAAGAGATCGGGGTCCTCATTTCCACCCAGCTTGAATAATAGTAACCAAGACTGTATCTAATTTATATAATGGGAATCACTCTTTAAAAGTGAAAATGTTGCTTGACTAAAAAGAAAATATTTTAGAATCTGAATCTCCGGCCGTATCATCTTATAGCCTCCTTCATTAACTGCCTTTAATAATGAAAAACTATTTTAAAACCATAATAATGAGTTCCTTAGAAACAAGGAATTTCATATTTTATTCATTGTATTTTAAAATTATTTAGAAAAAAATAAGGATACTAATTTTATGTGCATTGTAGTAATATATTAAAGATAAAAGGAATAGAGAAATTGATGTGACAAAACTTGAAATATATCAGTAAATTTTCTAAGACCTTGTCATTGGTATAAAATTGTTAATAAGTGAATTTCTGTTATTTAAAAGTAATACATTATTTTTTTATATATTATCCCTATCAAGAATATAGTTTTCACTGAATTTATTCTTAAAAATTTTGGTTAAAATTTTTTTCAAGTATCACAAGCAATGAAGTGTGTTAAATGCAGAACTTCTAAGGAAAATACAAAATGAAAGAATTACACCCTCAAAGACATTTAGGGGATGTAAATATGAAAGTGTATTAAATGTATGTTTTCATACATAGATGAGTAGAGTATCTGTTCTTCTTTTTGAAGGGTAACATACAAACTAACAAAAATAGACTTTAAAACAAATACTGAAAACTCATTTTTCTAACTTTATCAGAGTTCTGTTTATATTGATGGAAGCTGTATATATATATATATATACACACACACACACACACACACACACACACACACACACGCAAACCCTGAGAACCTATGTAAAGATAATACATAAGTACTTTAAAACATTTTCTTAATACTTTGTCCATGATAAACACTATACAAAAGCAAAGTTCATATAAAACAGTTTTAATTTTTATTTTATTGTTTGATTATCAATCAATCTCAGATCAATCTTCAGTAATGTTTAATATTTAAAATTGCTCCTCTATCTTAATTTGGTACATTGTCAAAAAAGACAAATTCCAAATTAACATTGAGGTTGCAACATCATTGTTCACTCCATCGGTGATTTTCAGAATAATTAGCAACCAGTATGGCATGGGAACCAATAAGAATGGACCTATGGAATAGATGCAGGCTCTGAAAAACTACAACAACCACAACATGCTAGCCAGAAAGCAGTCCTGCCCACTTCTGCTGAGTTTTCAAAATTTAATGGTTAATTAATTAATTACATTATGTTCCAGGAAGGTTGAGTCCACTAACAAAAGATCATCCAGTTAGTGAGCAAATCATAATTAAAGCACCACATTCCTGTTTTCCAGTCTCTTCCTGAATAGTTACATGGATTCCCATGAGTCAAATAACAACTTAATTCAATAATTTGATATATTTGGCTACTGTATTTTGTTAAAGAAGTTTTCCATGACAGTTCATTTATTTTGTATGTTTTTCCTTGATATCAATGACAAATTCCAAGACTTAAAAAAACAAAATCCAGTTTCTCACAGCTTCCTTTTTTATCATTAGTATTCACTTTGCCTATACTGTAAAAAAGGCTTGGAAATTACAAATGCAACAAACTAAATGCTCCTATTAATAAGCAGTCAATGCAGCAAGAACACAGAATTAGAAGAAAGAATGAACTAAGGACAATGAAAAAGGAAAATAAATACTGGGCAGAGCCATTGATCTCAAATCCAGACTTTTGACATTCATACCTCAGAATCTTCTTAGTGGTTACTGAAATAAAAATTTATGACTCTCCATTTCCATTGCCTTAAAAAGAAAGTGCAGGTGGTCAGTGATATAATGGAGGAACCAATTGTGTACCTTGCGTCTATCTTCATCTATGTTTTATCATGAAAAACTACCAGTGAAAGACACCAGTAGAGAGTCAGTTATTTAATCTAAAAGAATATCTGCTCCACAGGGAACAAACAATGTAGTGACATTCTGCTTAGTCAAATTTAGATCTAGTTACGTTATTTTATCAAAATACAGGGGAAAGAAAGGGTTCAAGAGAAATATATCATTAATTATTCCTATATTCAATAAAATATTTTAATAATAACATTTTTATGATGACATGCCTTTGAGATATAAATCCATTGATAATTGTGAAGGATGTAAATAATATTTCAAAAAAAGTTTACTTGCCTTTCATTTTAGATAAGTATCGGTTACCTTGCTAAAAAGTCTAAATTCCATTTAGGTTGATACCCCTTGCTCGTTACAGCAAGTTATCATTTTCTTTTATTGTTATACACGTTGTCAATATCTGTTTCTTTTTCCTTTGTTCATAATCAAGTATCTTTGTTGCCAATTAAAATAGCTACATATTGCATGTTTTATGAAACCTTAAAATACTTATTTTAAATCACAACTTTTATTTTTAAAAGAGTGACATGCTCTTCTTTCTGAAAGACCATCGGCTTTCAAATGACAATAGGTTTCATGAGTAATTCTAAGGAGAAAGGTGGTTATTACACTTTAACACATTTTTTACTGGAATAAGGGGTTACGTTCAACTACTGCTTAAATACATTGAACATTTTTGCACAGTACCTAAAGGCCAAACATCATTACTGTAATAAGAGTTTCTGTAACAGATTTCTTTGTCTCAAGTTCCAAGGTTAAAGTGCAGAATGACAGGAGTTCAGGAAAAAATAGTCAAAGAAAATTATAATTTAAAAGTCATTCACAGTTATAAGACATATTTTTATATAAAAATTAATACTTCCAAATTTCAAAATCTCTACTTCTATTTGCTTTTTCATTATAGAGAATAGCAAATGAAACTCTTTACAATATATAATGATTTTTTATTGTAAGTATACAAATCATTTGCTGAAATGCATATACATTTAACCTATTTTGCTCTGTACTATTAGAAATGTTGAGAGTCACTTGTTTTAAGAAACTTCAAATTCTCTACTTATGTTTATTTTAATATATTGCCTCAACTGCAATTATATTAGAATTTGAGTCAGCTCTTTGAAATTAAATTTGTTTTTCTTCCTTATTCTTTTTAATTTTTATTTATTCATAAATAGGGATTTTTTAAACCCCACTGATTCCAATTAACTCATAATATTACTGAAACTGAATCAGTAGTTGATTAAGTAGCTATGTTTCTTTATTACAAGTAATAGAACTATTTGAGGAAGATAAAAGTTGGCAAAATAATATAATAAATGAAAAAAATCTTAAAAATACATTGACAGCAAGATGTTATGAATACTATCAGAATTAAGAGATTTAAAATCAGGGAGAAAACAAGTGGAGTGGGAGGGGAGAGAAACAAGGTCACAGATAATTTTTAAAAAGATTAACACTTCAGTAGTGTACCAACATGAAGGAAAACGTTAAGACAGGAGTCATGTTTAGCACAAGAAGCATCAGTATGAATAACAAGATGGAAATGATATGAATCTACAAGTAGAAGAACAGATAAAGATGAAAGAGATGAAAAAAGTAAGATATGAAATAAAAGCAAGCTAATAATGGTACAGCAGATATTTGGTAAACAATAATACAGACAGTGCTCATTTAAAAACCCCAGAAGAGCCCTTTAGGTCTAATTTTTAGATCATCTAGTCATCACACTTTTTAATTAATTCCCATCCTTGGAATGGACATTTTCGTCTGGAAGAAAATAACTATCTCCCCATACCTTGATTGTTGGCATGGCACTCATGAATGTATTTTAACTTTGACTAATGTAAATCTCCATAAAAGGTCATGGGCTAAGCCACAAGAGATACTAATGAGAATGTTTTCCCTTTTCATCTCTACATCTGTGAAGTCAGGGAAACAGGATAGTACTGATTCCAATTGACACTGGGAGAAGCTTATTACTATATCAAGACAAATGTTTCACATTTTGTAAAATCTAAACTCCTCTAAATTATCTGATTATAAATCTCAAATTAGATAAAACATCAGGTGAAGCTTTTTTTGCTGTCAAACCTGGTTAAAATCTGTTCAGACTGGAAGACTGTTATCCTTGCCAAAATCTATCCTAATTAGTTCTTTGAGTATGAATCTCTCTGAATTAATGTACCAATGCCCCCCAAAATTAACATATTACTTCTTTTAAATTGCAGATTAATTCATTTGTTAATAATTGAAGATTTACAGTATGTAATACATCACATATGTAGGGTATGAGAGTAATAAGATGCTTAAGAAATAGTCTATATTCTCAAGAAAGGCAAACAGACTTTTATGTACCTTTTCTGCAAGTCCAAATATATTTTAATAAAACATAGAGTAAAGTATATAACTTGTATTATATGGTACCACAGTACCAGCAATATTAAGTCCTCTGACCAGTCTAAAGAATAATACTTAAAACAGATCTCAGGGAATGATATATCAGAAATTCAAAGTGAAGTATTTTCAATATGTATGGTACATTTCATATTTGGGAAAGTACATATAAAGGTATTGGGCAGTATTATTTTATCAAAACCTGTAAATATTCTCTTAAGGCCCATCAGTATTTCTACCACAGACTTGTACACTGGTGATAAGGGCGGAGTACTGCTTTGAGTAAAAACCTGACAATGGGATCATGGGTTAAATGTAATTAACTATTTATAGATTTTTCCAAGAGATTGTTATGGTTACTTTCTAGGTTATTGAAAACTAAAAGAAAACTAATTGATCCACAGTGTTTACTGAAGTGTTGAATATAAGTTAAAAACAGCCTGAAAGAATATTTGGCAGGCATAATGGGATCTAATTGCTTTTGGCACAGATATTCATCCCTTGTATTGGGATGTTTTTCTGGAAGTTAAGCAAGGGGAGTACCATTTACACTTTTTTTTTTTTTCCTACTGATGATACCCTCCCATTTTCCATGCTATCACATAAAAAAGGATTTGCACATATATTAAGTACACAGATCACTTGTCCTTTATAGAAAAATATTACATAGTATGTGTGGTGTGTATACACGTGCATGCATACACGAACACGCATGCATGTGCACATACACACCAGGTTTTTTTTAATACCTTTATTGGAGTATAATTGCTATACAGTGCTGTCTTAGCTTCTGTTGTATAACAAAGTGAATCAGCTACATGCGTAAGTATATCCCCATATCCCCTCCCTCTTGCATCTCCTTCCCACCCTCCCTATCAAACCCCTCTAGGTGGTCACAAAGCACCAAGCTGATCTCCCTTTGTCATGCAGCTTCTTCCCACTACCTATTTTACATTTGGTAGTGTATATATGTAAACGCTGCTCTATTACTTCGTCCCAGCTTACCCTTCCTTGTCTGCGTGTCCTCAAGTCCATTCTCTACGTCTGTGTCGTTATTCCTGTCCTGCCCCTAGGTTCATCAGAACCTTTTTTTTTTAGATTCCATACATATGTGTTAGCATATGGTATTTGTTTTCCTCTTTCTGACTTACTTAACTCTGTATGACAGTCTCTAGGTCCATCCACATCATTACAAATAACTCAATTTTGTTTCTTTTTATGGCTCAGTAATATTCCATTGTATATATGTGCCACATCTTCTTTTCCATTCACCTATCGATGGACACTTAGGTGGCTTCAGTGTCCTAGCTGTTGTAAATAGTGCTGCAATGAACATTGTGGTACATGACTCTTTTTAAATTATGGTTTTCTCAGGGTATATGGCCAGTAGTGGGATTACTGGGTCATATGGTAGTACTATTTTTAGCTTTTTAAGGAACCTCCAAACTGTTCTCCATAGTGGCTATACAATTTACATTCCCACCAAGAGTGCAAGAGGGTTCCCTTTTCTCCACACCCTCTCCAGCATTTATTGTTTGTAGATTTTTTGAAGATGGCCATTCTGACTGCTGCGAGGTGATACCTCATTGTAGTTTTGATTTGCATTTCTCTAATGATTAGTGATGTTGAGCATCTTTTCATCTGTCTGTTGGCAATCTGTATATCTTCTTTGGAGAAATGTCTATTTAGGTGTTCTGCCCATTTTTGGATTGGGTTGTTTGCTTTTTTGATATTGAGCTGCATGAGCTGCTTGTATATTTTAGAGATTTATCCTTTGTCAGTTGCTTCATTTGCAAATATTTTCTCCCATTCTGAGGGGTGTCTTTTCATCTTGTTTATGGTTTCCTTTGCTGTGCAGAAGCTCTGAAGTTTCATTAGGTCCCATTTGTTTATTTTTGTTTTTATTTCCATTTCTCTAGGAGATGGGTCAAAAAGGATCTTGCTGTGACTTATGTCAAAGAATGTTCTTCCTATGTCTTCCTCTAAGAGTTTTATAGTCTTTATAGTCCGGTCTTACATTTAGGTCTTTAATCCATTTTGAGTTTATTTTTATGTATGGTGTTAGGGAGTGTTCTAATTTCATATGTTTACATGTAGCTGTCCCATTTTCCCAGCACCACTTATTGAAGAGGCTGTCTTTTCTCCATTGTATACTCTTGTCTCCTTTATCAAAGATAAGGTGACCATATGTGTGTCAGTTTATCACAGGGTTTCTATCCTGTTCCATTAATCTATATTTCTGTTTTTGTGCCAGTACCATAATGTCTTGATTACTGTAGCTTTGTAGTATAGTCTGAAGTCTGGGTCCTGATTTCTCCAGCTCCGATTTTCTTTCTCAAGATTGCTTTGGCTATTCAGGGACTTTTTTTTCCATACAAATTGTGCAATTTTTTGTTCTAGTTCTGTGAAAAATGTCATTGGTAGTTTGATAGGGATTGCATTGAATCTGTACATTGCTTTGGGTAGCAGAGTTATATTCACAATGTTGATTCTTCCAATCCAAGAACATGGTATATCTCTCCATCTGTTGGTATCATATTTAATTTCTTTCATCAATGTCTTATAGTTTTCTGCATACAGGTCTTTTGCCTCCTTAGGTAGGTTTATTCCTAGGTATTTTATTCTTTTTGTTGCAATGGTAAATGGGAGTGTTTCCTTAATTTCTCTTTCATATTTTTCATCATTAATATATAAGGATGCAAGAGATTTCTGTGCATTAACTGTGTATCCTGCTACTCTACCAAATTCATCAATTAGCTCTAGTATTTTCTGATAGCATCTTTAAGATTCTCTATGTATAGTATCATGTCATCTGCAAACAGTGACAGTTTTACTTCTTCTTTTCCGATTTGGATTCCTTTTATTTCTTTTTCTTCTCTGATTTCTGTGGTTAAAACTTCCAAAACTATGTTGAATAATAGTGGTGAGAGTGGGCAACATTGTCTTGTTCCTGATCTTAGAGGAAATGGTTTCAGTTTTTCACCATTGAGAATGATGTTGGCTGTGGGTCTGTCATAAATGATGTTTATTATGTTGAGGTTGGTTCCCTCTATGCCTAATTTCTGGAGGGTTTTTATCATAAATGGGTACTGAATTTTATCAAAAGCTTTTTCTGCATCTATTGAGATAATCATATGGTTTTTAATCTTCCATTTGCTAATACAGTGTATCACATTGATTGATTTGCATATACTGAAGAATCCTGGCATTCCTGGGATAAATCCCACTTGATTGCGGTGTATGATGCTTTTAATGTACTTTTGGATTCTCTTTGCTAGTAGTTTGTTGAGGATTTTTGCATCTATGTTCATTAGTGATATTGGCCTGTAGTTTTCTTTCTTTGTGACATCTTTGTCTGGTTTTGGTATCAGGGTGATGGTGGCCTCATAGAATCAGTTTGGCAGTGTTCCTCCCTCTGCTATATTTCGGAACACTTTGAGAAGGATAGGTGTTAGCTCTTCTCTAAATGTTTGATAGAATTCGCCTGTGAAGCCATCTGGTCCTGGGCTTTTGTTTGTTGGAAGATTTTTAATCATAGTCTCAATTTCAGTGCTTCCGATTCATCTGTTTATATTTTCTATTTCTTCCTGGTTCAGGCTTGGAAGTTTGTGCTTTTCTAAGGATTTGTACATTTCTTCCAGGTTGTCCATTTTATTGGCATATAGTTGCTTGTAGTAATTTCTCGTGATCCTTTTTATTTCTGCAGTGTCAGTTGTTATTTCTGATTTTTCATTTCTAATTCTATTGATTTGAGTGTTCTCCATTTTTTTCATGATGAGTCTGATTAATGGTTTATCAATTTTGTTTATCTTCTCAAAGAACAAGCTTTTAGCTTTATTGATCTTTGTGATTGTTTCATTCATTTCTTTTTCATTTATTTTTGATCTGATCTTTGATTTTTTTCCTTCTGCTAACTTTGTGGGTTTTTTGTTTTTCTTTCTTTAATTGCTTTAGGTGTAAGGTTAGGTTGTTTATATGAGATGTTTGTTTCTTGAGGTAGGATCGTAGGCTCTAAACTTCCCTCTTAGAACTGCTTTTGCTGCATCCCATAGGTTTTGGGTCGTTGTGTTTTCATTGTCATTTGTTTCTAGGTATTTTTTAATTTCCTCTTTGATTTCTGCACTGATCTCTTGGTTATTAGTACTGCATTGTTTAGTCTCCATGTGTTTGCAATTTTTACAGTTGTTTTCTTGTAATTGATACCTAGTGTCATAGCATTGTGGTCGGAAAAGATACTTGATACGATTTCAATTTTCTTAAATTTACTGAGGCTTGATTTGTGACCCAAGATATGACCTATCCTGGAGAATGTTCCATGAGGACTTGAGAAGAAAGTGTATTTTGTTGTTTTTGAATGGAATGTCCTATAAATATCAATTAAGTACATCTTGTTTATTATGTCATTTAAAGTTTGTGTTTCCTTATTTATTTTCATTTTGGATGATCTGTCCATTGGTGAAAGGGGGATGTTTAAGTCCCCTACTATGACTGTGTTACTTTCAATTTCCCATTTTATGGCTGTTAGCAGTTGCCTTATGTATTGAAGTGCTCCTATGTTGGGTGCATAAATATTTACAATTGTTATATCTTCTTCTTTGATTGATCCCTTGATCATTATGTAGTGTCCTTCTTTGTCTCTTGTAAAAGTCTTTATAGTCTATTTTGTCTGATATGAGAATTGCTACTCCAACTTTCTTTCGATTTCCATTTGCATGGAACATCTTTTTCCATCCCCTCACTTTCAGTTTGTATGTGCCCCTAGGTCTGAAGTGGGTCTCTTGTAGACAGCATATATACAGGTCTTCTTTTTGTATCCATTCAGCCAGCCTATGTCTTTTGGTTGGAACATTTAATCCATTTACCTTTAAGGTAGTTATCAATATGTATGTGTCTATCACCATTTTCTTAATTGTTTTGGGTTAGTTATTGTAGGTGTTTTCCTTCTCTTGTGTTTCCTGCCTAAAGAAGTTCCTTTAGCATTTGTTGTAAAGCTGGTTTGGTGATGCTGAATTCTCTTACCTTTTGCTTTTCTGTAAAGCTTTTAATTTCTCCATCGATTCTGAATGAGATCCTTGCTGGATAGAGTAATCTTGGTTGTAAGTTTTTCCCTATCATCACTTTAAATATGTCCTGCCACTCCCATCTGGCTTGCAGAGTTTCTGCTGAAAGATCAGCTGTTAACCTTATGGGGATTCCCTTGTATGTTATTTGTTGCTTTACCCGTGCAGCTTTTAAAATTTTTTCTTTGTATTTAATATTTGATAATTTGATTCGTATGTGTCTTGGCGTGTTTCTCCTTGGATTTATCCTGTATGGGACTCTCTGCACTTCCTGGACTGGATTGACTATTTCCTTTCCTAAATTAGGGAAGTTTTCAAATATAATCTCTTCAAATATTTTCTCAGTCCCTTTCTTTTTCTCTTCATCTTCTGGGACCCCTATAATTCGAATGTTGGTGCATTTAATGTTGTCCCAGATATCTCTGAGACTGTCCTCAATTCTTTTCATTCTTTTTTCTTTATGCTGCTCTGCAGTAGTTATTTCCACTCTTTTATCTTCCAGGCCACTTATCCGTTCTTCTGCCTCAGTTATTCTGCTATTGATCCCTTCTAGAGAATTTTTATTTTCATTTATTGTGTTGTTCATCATTGTTTGTTTCCTCTTTAGTTCTTCTAGATCCTTGTTAAATGTTTCTTATATTTTCTCCATTCTGTTTCTGAGATTTTGGATCATTATTCTGAATTCTTTTTCAGGTAGATGCCTATATTGTCTTCATTTATTTGGTCTTGTAGATTTTTACCTTGCTCCTTTGTCTGTAACAAATTTTTTTGTCATTTTTTTTTTTTTGAAAGGTGGTGCTGTATTCCTGTCTTAATGTTTGTTTGGCCTGCAACATCCAGCACTGGAGTTTGCAGGCAGTTCGATAGAGCTTGGTCCTAGTGCTGAGATGAGGATCTCTGGGAGACCTCACTCTGACTGATATTCCCTGGGGTCTGGGGTTCTCTGTTAGTCCAGCGGTTTGGATTAGGAGCTCCCACCACAGGAGCTTGGGCCCAACCTCTGGCCTGGGAACCAAGATCCTGCAAGCTTCGTGGTGCACTAAGGAAAAAAAAAAAAAGGAAGAAAGAAAGAAAAAAAGGAGGAATACAATAACAAAGAAAAAAAACAAAATTAAATTAGAAAGATAAAAAATGTTTTAGGAAAAATAAAACTATTGAAACTACAACAAGGTAAAATAAAACCACAATAGAAAAAAGAATAAAAAGGGGTGGGGGAGAGGTGAACAAGCCAAAAGGAGAGATCACTAACAAAGGATAAAGAATAAAATAAAAATAGAATAAAATGTTTATTAGGAAAAATGATAATATAAAAGAATCAACAAGGTAAAACATAATCCCAATCTAAAAGAGGAAAAAAAGACAAAGGGATTGTTTTAAGATAGTGGAGTAGAAGGACGTGCTCTCACTCCCTCTTGCAAGAACACCGGAATCACAACTAACTGCTGAACAGTCATCGACAGGAAGACAGTGGAACTAACCAAAAAGATACCCCACATTACAAGGCAAAGGAAAAGCCATAGTGAGACGGTAGGAGGGGTGCAATCACAATAATATCAAATCCCATAACTGCTGGGTGGGTGACTCACAAACTGGAGAACACTTATACCACAGAAGCCCACCAACTGGAGTGAAGATTCTGAGCCCCATGTCAGGCTTCTGAACGTGGGGTTCTGGCGACGGGAAGAGGAATTCCTAGAGAATCAGACTTTGAAGGCTAGTGGGATTTGATAGCAGGACTTCAACAGGACTGGGGGAAACAGAGACTCCACAAAGTAGTGTGCGCATTGGGACCCAGGAGAAGGAGCAGTGACCCCATAGAGACTGAACCAGACCTACCGGCTACTGTCGGATGGTCTCCTGCAGAGGCAGGGTGTGGCTCTGTCCCACTGTGAGGACAAGGACACTGGCAGCAGAAGTTCTGGGAAGTACTGCTTGGCATGAGCCCTCCCAGAGTTCACCATCAGCTCCGCTTAAAGAGCCCCGGTAGGATCCAGTGTTGGTTCGCCTCAGGCCAAACAACCAACAGGGAGGGGACCCAGCCCCATCCATCAGCAAACAAGCAGATTAAAGCTTTACTGAGCTCTGCCCACCAGAACAACAGCCAGCTCTAACCAATACCAGTCCCTCCCATCAGGAAACTTGCAGAAGCCTCTTAGATAGCCTCACCCACCAGAGGGAAGACAGCAGAAGCAAGAAGAAGTACAATCCTGCAGCCTGTGGAACAAAAACCACATTCACAGAAAGACAGACAAGATGAAAAGACAGAGGACTATGTACTAGATGAAGGAACAAGATAAAACCCCAGGAAAACAACTAAATGAAATGGAGATAGGCAAGCTTGCAGAAAAAGATTTCAGAATAATGATAGTGAAGATGATCCAAGACCTCGGAAAAAGAATGGAGGCAAAGATCAAGAAGACGCAAAAAATGTTTAACAAAGTTATAGAAGAATTAAAGAACAAACAAACAGAGATGAACAGTACAATAACTGAAATGAAAACTACAGTAGAAGGAATCAATAGCAGAATAACTGAGGCAGAAGAACGGATAAGTGACCTGGAAGATAGAATGGTGGAATTCACTGTTGCAGAACAGAATAAAGAAAAAAGAATGAAAAGAAATGAAGACAGCCTAAGAGACCTCTGGTACAGCATTAAACACAACAACATTCACATTATAGGGGTCCCAGAAGGAGAAGAGAGAGAGAAAGGACCCGAGAAAATATTTGAAGAGATTATAGTGGAAAACTTCCCTAACATGGAAAAGGAAATAGCCACCCAAGTCCAGGAAGTGCAGAGAGTCCCATACAGGATAAACCCAAGGAGAAATGTGCCGAGACACATAGTAATCAAATTGGCAAAAATTAAACACAAAGAAAAATTATTGAAAGCAGCAAGGGAAAAACAACAAATAACATACAAGGGAACTCCCATAAGGTTAACAGCTGATTTCTCAGCAGAAACTCTACAACCCAGAAGGGAGTGGCATGATATACTTAAAGTGATGAAAGGGAAGAACCTACAACCAAGATGACTCTAACCAACAAGGATCTCATTCAGATTTGATGGAGAAATCAAAAGCTTTACAGACAAGCAAAAGCTAAGAGAATTCAGCACCACCAAACCAGCTCTACAACAAATGCTAAGGGAACTTCTCTAAGTGGAAAACACAAGAGAAGAAAAGGACTTACAAATCCAAACCCCCCAAAATTAAGAAAATGGTCATAGGAACATACATATCGATAATTACCTTAAATGTAAATGGATTAAATGCTCCATCCGAAAGACACAGGCTTGCTGAATGGATACAAAAACAAGACCCATCTATATGCTGTCTACAAGAGACCCACTTCAGACCTATGGACACATACAGACTGAAAGTGAGGGGATGGAAAGAGATATTCCATGCAAATGGAAATCAAAAGAGAGTTGGAATAGCAATACTCATATCAGATAAAATAGACTTTAAAATAAACAATGTTATAAGAGACAACAAAAGGCACTACATAATGATCAAGGGATCAATCCATGAAGAAGATATAACAATAAAATATAAATATTTTATATTTATAAACAATAAAATATAAACATGAATATATATGCACCCAACATAGGAGCACCTCAATATATAAGGCAACTGCAAACAGTTATAAAAGAGGAAATCGACAGTAACACAGTAATACTGGGGAACTTTAACACCTCACTTACACCAATGGACAGATCATCCAAAATGAAAATTAATAAAGAAACACAACCGTTAAATGACACAATAGACCAGATAGATTTAATTGATATTTATAGGACATTCCATGCAAAAACAGCAGATTACACTTTCTTCTCAAGTTCGCACGGAACATTCTCCAGGATAGATCATACCTTGGGTCACAAATCAAGCCTCAGTAAATTTAAGAAAATTGAGATCATAACAAGCATCTTTTCTGACCACGATGCTATGAGATAAGAAATCAATTATAGGGAAAAAAAAAACATAAAAAACACAAAAACATGGAGGCTAAACAATACGTTACTAAATAACCAAGAGATCACTGAAGAAATCAAAGAGGAAATCAAAAAATACCTAGAGACAAATGACAATGGAAACAGGATGATTCAAAACCTATGGGATACAGCAAAAGCAGTTCTAAGAGGCAAGTTTATAGCTACACAAGCTTACTTCCAGAAACAAGAAAAATCTCAAATAATCTAACCTTACACCTAAAGGAACTAGTGAAAGAAGAACAAACAAAACCCAAAGTTGGCAGAAAGAAAGAAATCATCAAGATCAGAGCTGAAATAAATGAAATAGAAACAAAGAAAACAACAGCAAAGATCAATAAAACTAAAAGCTGGTTTTTTGAGAAGATAAAGAAAATTGATAAACCATTAGCCAGACTCATCAAGAAAAAGAGGGAGACGACTCAAATCAATAAAATTAGAAATGCAAAAGCGGAAGTTACAACAGACACAACAGAAATACAAAGCATCCTAAGAGACTACTACAAGCAACTCTATGCCAATAAAATGGACAACCTGGAAGAAATGGACAAATTCTTAGAAAGGTATAACCTTCCAAGACTGAACCAGGAAGAAATAGAAAATACGAACAGGCCAATCACAAGTAATGAAATTGAAACTGCGATTGAAAATCTTCCAACAAAGAAAAGTCCAGGACCAGATGGCTTCACAGGTGAATTTTATCAAACCTTTAGAGAAGAGCTAACACCCATCCTTCTCAAACTCTTCCAAAAAGTTGCACAGGAAGGAACACTCCCAAACTCATTCTATGAGGCTACCATCACCCTGATACCAAAACCAGACAAATATACTACAAAAAAAGAAAATTACAGAACAATATCACTGATTAATATAGATGCAAAATTGCTCAACAAAATACTAGCAAACAGAATCCAACAACACATTAAAAGTATCATAGACCATGATCATCTGGGATTTATCCCAGAGATGCAAGAATTCTTCAGTATACACAAATCAATCAATGTGATAAACCATATTAACAAATTGAAGGATAAAAACCATATGATCATCTCAATAGATGCAGAAAAAGCTTTTGACAAAATTCAACGCCCATTTATGATAAAACCTCTCCAGAAAGTGGGCATACAGGGAACCTACCTCAACATAAAGGCCATATAGACAAACCCACAGCAAACATCATTCTCAATGGTGAAAAACTGAAAGCATTTCCTGTAAGATCAGAAACAAGACAAGGATGTCCACCCTCACCACTATTATTCAACATAGTTTTGGAAGTCCTAGCCATGGCAATCAGAGAAGAAAAAGAAATAAACAAAATACAAATTGGAAAAGAAGAGGTAAAACTGTCACTGTTTTCAGATGACATGATACTATATATAGAGAATCCTAAAGATGCCACCAGAAAACTACTAGAGCTAATCAACAAATTTTGGTAACTTAATGGTTGCCAGAGGCTAGGGGAAGGGGAGAATGGGGAATGATTGCTAATGGGTACAGGGTTTCTTCTTGGCACGATGAAAATATTCTGGAATTAGACAGTGGTAATGATTGCACAACTTTGTGACTGTACTATAAACCACTAAATTGTACACTTTAAACGTGAATTTTATGGTATATGAATTACATCTCAATAAACCCATTATTTTAGAAAAATAAAATTAAATAAAATAAAAGAGGAAAAAAGAAAAGGAAAAAAACAGCCTTGGGTATGGGGGTGGAGTTTTAGCAGGGGGGTGGAACTTAGGCAGGGGCGGGGTTTTGGGTGGGGCGGGACCTAGGCAGGTGGGGATGACTTTGAGCATGGGGCGGTGCCTAGGCAGGGCAATGCTGAAGCGCGGCGCAGGGCCTCTGCTTAGGACCTGCGCAGAACAGGAGAGGCAGCACCTCTAAAGGAGGGCCTCTGGAGTGTGGAGTTCTGAAGTTTGGAAGAAGGGCCCTGAGTGAGGGTGTGTGGGTGGGGTTTAGGCCGCTCCAGCTTGTTGGAGGGGGTCTCCGAATGTAGAGGTAGGGCCCTGGGTACACACCAGCTTTTGAGGATAGAAGCAGTTGTTAAAGTTACTTTGGGAATACACCTGTATATTTTATTTAAAATTTTGAAATTTAGTTAAATTTATTTTTTCAGATTCTGCTTTTTATGCATTTTTGTTAGTGTTCTGATAAATGATGAGATGCAATAAATATAGAATGGTTGTAGAACTACATTACTGGGAGGCACACATGCAAATTGAAAAGAAAAGAAAAAGAGGGCGCAAGTCACGGGTATGTACATTTCAGTCACAGGTCTGAGATTTATTCACTATGTGTCCTCAAGCCAGTTGCTTTTACCTCACTGAACTGTAGTTTTTAGTTTTTAGTTTTTCATCTGGAGATTATGTAGTCTGAACCTATTTCAGTTCCTAGCATCTACAAGGGCCCAAGTAAATCAACATATTACTCTTATGAAGCAAAGAATAATAGGAGCAAAAATCCATCTTGAAGCAAAATTTAATAAGAACCTGGCAGTCTGAATCCCCATCACAAAGGCTGTGGCTCATGGCGGTTTGACCAGATCCAGTTTATCTTGGGTTAAATCTTAAACAGAAGCCAGTCTTCTCCATTTAAGAGTACATCCTAGACAGCCAATCCGATCACTGTGATTCCTTGAACCTAGACTTAATCTATATCTAATTTATTAAATCAGTTCTACTTTTGAGGAATAGCAAATTCTCACACTCTCTCAAATATTCATCAAGCCCAGAAATTTTGAAACAAAACAAACTTATTATATATTTATATTCCTATTCATCCGTGGAGGAAATACTTAAAGATAACCAGAAAAAAGAGTTGAGCAGTAATGCAAACTCAATTATTTGATTCCAAGCAGAGTGCAGAAATTCCACATCCACATCTGCAAGAATCCACTTCCCTCAGAGGTTAACTGTTTCCAAACACACACCCATCACTGCAGTAAAGAATCATTAATATCTTGTTGAATTTATAAACTGCATTTTGGCTTAACATTGTCAGAATGTGTCTGACCTGCTTTGCCTTAATTTGGATGCTGTTATAGTTGGCCTTTTTCTAACTAGTGTTGGTGTTATTTTCTTTTTCTTTCTTTTTTTTTATAACCTCAACTTCAAACTGAACCTATAGATACCATTTTTTTTTTTAAACTTGGATGACATGTGAAAAGGTTCCAGTGGAAATGTAGAGTCATCACTACCCCATTGGGATGAAATCCTGACAGGTGACAAACGTAACAGAAATGGTTATAAGTTTCTCCACTTGCAAACATTTTCTCCTGCATTTTCAGTTGTAAAACAGATTCAAATATTTTCTCTTACTGACACCAAAGTGTAGTGCCTTACATAATGACTAACCCTGGGAGGAATTTGTGTGTGTGTGTGTTAAATGATAATACAGTCTTTCATAGTCACTTTTACTTTCCCTTTTGAAATGCTGCATTCAATTATTTCACTGGTGAACCACTTAACTGAATATAAAAAACTTGTTGACAGCAGTAAAAGAAAGATTGGATAAAAAATTTGTAAATGGTAGACTCTTTCCTGTCTCAAGGAGCTTTTTCCGTATTTATGTGAAGAAAGCAGGTTATAAAGCAATGGTGTAAACTTATTAAGTCATATTGGATATAATTCTATAACTCATACATTCCCTAAATAAGGTAACTATTCAAATAAACTGATAAAGTTTGACTTTGAAAATAATCATAAATATATAATCAGTGTATATATATATATATATATATATATATATAAACTGCCTACCTATATAGTCACCTTTCAAATGTCTGACAGACAAAAATGTATGTGCTGCTCACTGTGTACAGAACAATGTATGGATATAAGAGTGGAAAAGATGCCTGTCCTTAAGGATGCTAACAATGTAATGTGGGATTTATAATATTTGTTACTTAAATGGAAGTGACAGTAATTCTATGCTTCATTCATACTTAGCTATACATAGAGAAACTTGAAAAACCAAAATTAGATTTTTTTAAGGGTGAGTGATACAACTCAAGTGATACAAAGTCCAAACTTAAAGCCTCATTCTTCAGCTGATTTCTGTTTTCAAGTTCAAATAACATGAGACTATCATGATTTTAAGCTCTTAATTTTACTCCTTTTCTAAGTCTTTTTTCTGATGGACTAGTTAAGACTGGAAAACACTCTGCTATGTTAAACTTCTTAGCTGTATAGTTCAGAGGTGTACCTTATGTTCTGGCAGACATTCTGTTGTAATTCTGTTTTGGTAACCATGTCATCAAGCTTTCATCAAACTGACCTGTCTTCTGATTTAACACAGTTGGAAATGTATGTCATGACCTATAGTGTATTCTTGGCAAAATACTTACTCTGAGTCTAATCAGCAGAACATAAATAGAAAAATTCGGACTCTGTGACATTCTACAGGAAAATGTCAATGCCATAACAGACAAAAGAAAAGTTGGAAAATATTCTGGATTAGTGAAGACTGAAGAGCCATGTGATTCATTATTCTTGGTTGGGTCCTGGATTGGGCAAGAAAATAACTGCAAATGATGTTTTAGGGACAGTTGGAGAAAGTTGAATATGGATGGGATATTATATCCAAGTCAAATTTCATGGGTGTGATGATGGTGTTATAGTTATGTAAGAGCACGTCTTGCTCTTAGAATCATTTCAGGATAAAATGTCATGATGTCTACAACTTATTTAAATGGTTCAGCAACAGTCATATGTGAACATATATATGTATACGTGTGTAAACATTCCAAACATCTATACACAATTCAGACAGAGAGAAAAAGATAAAGCAAATGTCACAAAATGTTAAGGGTTGATAAATCCAGGGTATATAGGTATTTACTATACTATTCTTTCAACTTTTCTGTCAGCTGGAAATTTTCACAGTAAGAAGTGGAGGGAAGAAAGTAATTCAACTTCTTAAACAAATAACAATTTACATTCATTAGATGAACTATAATCGAAAAAGAAAAGCAAAATCATCTTGTGTGTTATAGGCTGAATTGCATCCTCCCCAAATTTATATGTTGAAGTCCTCACCCATCCCTCAGTACCTCAGAATGTGAGAGTGTTTGGAGACAGGACCTTTAAGAGGTAATTACGGTAAAATTTGGTCATACAGGTGGGCGTGAATCCAATATGACTGGTGTCTTTATAAGAAGAGATTAGGACACAGACACACACAGGGGGAAGACCATTTAACAACATGAGAGGAAGATGGTCATTTACAAGCCAAGGAGAGAGCCTTCAGAATGAAACCAAGGCTGCCAACACCTTGAACTTGTAGCCTCCAGAACTATGAGGAAATATATATATATTTTTAAAATTTAAACCTAAAGTCTATGGTATTTTGTTATGGCAGCCCTAACCCACGAATACACTGTATTACTCAGAATTCTAAGAATCACTCTCATTGACTCTCTTCCTTGTATAACCCCTTCTGTTTTGAATGTCAGTGCAACCTGTGAATATGATGAGATATCACTCCAGGATTATATTGCATTATACGGCAAAAGGAAATTATCCACGTCTTCCTAATCTAAACACACAAGCTGTTTAAAAGCAGAAGGTGTTTTCCATCTGGTTGCAGAGGAGGAAGTCGGGGATTGAAAGCATGAATCATGAGGGAGCTTCAACATATTGCTGGCTTTGAAAATGGACAGGGTCCCCTGCCAAGAAATGTGGGTGGCCCTTGGTTGTCAAAGCTTGAGGCTGAAGACCATCAAGAAATTGTGGTCCCAGTCCTACAACCACAAGAAACTAAATTCAGCCAACAACTTAAATGAACTTGGAAGCAGATTCTTTCTCAGACTCTCCGGATAACAGCCCAGCCTTAGGAATACCTTGATTTCTGCCTTGTGAAACTTTAAGCAGAGTTTGATCCCATTTGATCCTAACTAGATTTCTGAACTATGGAATTGTGCGATAAGAAATGGGTGTTATTTTGACATGTTAAATCTATGGTAATTAATTATACAGCAATAGAAAACTGATAATCTCCTCAGTTATCCTCATCAGTGTGTTTTTATTTTTTATTTTTTTGGTAGGGGCATGCCCCACGGCTTGTGGGACCTTAGTTCCCCGACCAGAGATAGAACCCAGGCCTTGGCAGTGAAATTGCCGAGTCCTAACCACTGGACGGCCAGGAAATTCCCAACAATGTGTTTTTAAATTAGAGTGAATATGTGTGTTTTGTTTGTCTGTGTGAGGAAAAATGGTGAAGAGAATATTATTTTTTTCCAGATTCAATTTGTGTATATGCACACACAAAATTCATATACATGCATATATAAATGTTAACCCATATACCTTTTAAAATTATTAGTACAGTAATATATACACATTTATATATCCTTTAGAATTGGATAAAAGAGATAATTAAAATCCTCTATCAGTTGTTAACAATATCTGTCTTCCAGCTTTAGCATATTTATCTTGTCATTCCCAACATCTATCACAGGACCTATTACATAGCAGTCACTCAATTAAAATTTGTTATGCATAAATTTTATAGATATATAGACACATAGATACATTGATAGATACATATAGAGATAGATAGATGGATTATGTACAGGATGCCAACTTAAATGCCAACTTAAATATTATGTGAGATAGGCATGTATGAAAGTCTGGTCTTCACTAAGGGGGAATGTTAGTGGAATCTATTTAACGTCTCTGAACTTCATTTACCTCATCTAGGAGGCTATATAGCATAGTACAGTGTTCAACTGTAGCACTGTCACATAATTGCTTTAGGAACTCTAGCAAGTAACTTCTTGCATGCTTTATTTTTATCCTCTATAAAAGCTGACCATGATTAGTATCATACGGAGGCCACCATTAGCTCATAGAGTGCCTTCATGCAAATTACAAACACTGCTCCCTTTCAAAGATCATTTATTTCCATTTGTAGGAAAATATATATACCCATGCTGTCTGCATTATTTATGTCACCCTGATGCCTTGCACGACCTGAACAACTGTACCCAATGTCCTGCTCAGGGCTGTTGTCAGGATCAAAGGATATAATCCACATAAGGGTCATAGCACAACATCTGGCCCATATTAACCATATATTTTGTGTCAGTAATTGTCATCCTTATCTTTCACATAAACATCTTCTTTAATATGAAATTAGTATCATTTTACCAGGATAGAAACTAAATTAGCATAGGTGAAAGCCCTGGCACATGGTAAGGCATGGAAAAAATGGTTGAAGGACCATGCTTAGTAAGCACCTTGAACACAGTACTTCCTCAGTAAATAGCTGCTGATTGATTACATTCTAGTTTTCTTAAAGAAAATGCACCAATACATTATGGGAACTGTAGTTTGGTAACAAAATTCTCTTTATTCCTTAAGTGAAAATATATAGTATGCCATTTATTTTAAAAATTGAATTGTCTAATATGTGCAAATTTGGAAGTAAAATGTAACAACATTCCCCAAAGTCCCATGTGGAGAAAGAAGCATTATTTTAACTATCAAATTACATCTATTTTATTGCCTAACCCAATTATCAATTGCGAGTCAACAATGATAACAATCTAATATAGATTATAGCAACCTAATATATAATATTATTAATAGGCACGCTATGACTAGTATACACCACTTATGAATTTCTACTGTTTCCCTCAGAAAATGTTAGTTAAGCCATCAATCCAAGTTTGTCTTTTGTGCTGCAAATACGTAGCATTGCGGAGATGGACTCCAACTGCACCACTAATTGAGTGTTCTAGATCACCAGCGGGAAGGATTAAGGCAAAACTACTTTTTTAAAATTTTGGAGCAACCCATCATCCATAAATATTTGAAAAAAATAATCTGTAGTAATTATCTACTGATTTTTTATTAAAACAATGTTTTTTTCATTTGTATAAGAATTGCACTATGTGATCAAATCAGGCATTCTTAGAGGGTTAGGACCACTGCTGTAGGAATGGGCCCTTTATTTCATCAGAAACTGATGATTTCATTTCATCTCTCTAAATAAAGCCTATAATTTCAGTACTCTGGTAGTCAGTATATATCTCCAAGGAAAAGGAGGGATTTTTAAATTGTTGCAGTATTCTTTATATTAATATAAAAAACATGGAAGTGTAGTAGACATATACTAGGATGTTATATTAATCTGCTACGTCTGCCATAACAAAATACCATAGACTAAGTGGTTTAAACAACAGAAATTTATTTCCTCTCAGTGCTGAGGCCAAAAGTCCGAGATCAAGATGTTGCCGGGTTTAGTTTCCCCCAAGGCCTCCTTGGATTGCAGATCTCCACCCTCTGACTGCCTCTTCCTATGGCCTTCTCTCTGTGTACAACACCCCAGTGTCCCTCAGTGTGTCCAAATTTCCGCTTCTTACAAGACACCAGTCAGATGGGATAAGGACCCACTCTAATGACCTCATTTTTACTTAATTTACCTCTTTTAAGCCTCTAGCAACAAGTTCAATTACATTCTGCAATGGTATAATTTTAGGGTTTCAACATGTGAATATTGAGGGGTGCAATTCAGCCCATAACTGATGCTATAATAGAAAGTTAGGAAACGCAATTTCTGAATTCCAGTTTTAGCCTTGTTACCCATTAGCTATGAGACTCTTGACCAAGCACCCTGTTTGTGCTTTAGATTTCTTATTTTTTTTATGGCCATAATACCTGGCCTATTTTTCTCAAAAAATAAGTACTATGTCAAAGGATATTTATTGATTCTAATCTACATGTCCTTAAATTATCAAAGTGCTATACAAGTATAAGTCCTTTCTATAATTACTGTTTCTGAAAGATTGAAATTATTAGCCTTATGACTGTATGCTGAAGTCTAAGACAAGAAGTTTACTAATAATTACTTTTCTCTTGGCAACTCCATCAGAGTTGTTGAGAAGTATTTACTAGTTTGTTTTCTTTCTTGCTTTTTAATACCCAAAAAGATTTGTGCAAGCTGAAAGATTCTCCCCTTTCGTATCGGATCCTTGGTTGGCCAAGGAATAAGGTCAAACTTTTCCCTCCCAAGGCATCATTTTTCAGAAAAGTAAAACAAACAAACAAAAAAACCCTGCAAGATGAGTAGACTGCTATAAGCCACCTTTACTGAATTGGTATCCTTCCACCTAAGCCCTATTTTTACCCATCTTCTCATGAACTTTACTCTTTGCAAGCAATTTCTCCCATCCCCAAAATCAAAAAAGGCTAATGTTACAGAGATTTTAATTGAAAATATTCAACCCAAAGTCAATTATTGTGCCTAAAACTGAAACGGGCCAATACAGCAATTAGTAGAAGGATGATACTTTTTGTCCTACTGAGAATTCCATAGGCATATTATAGTAGGGTTTTATATTCTGCTTTCAGGGAAGAAATAATATAAGATATGGGGGAAGGGAGAGAGAAAAAAGACATTGCCATTAAAATAAGTTCGTAGAACAAAACATCCTTCAGTGCTTCATTTAGCAAAATATGTCATTGCAGAAGCACTTCCGAGTGAAAGTCAAATGTAAATTTTATACACTGACTATAAAGAATAAAACCTCCTCTGGGAAGAAATTTGCTCACCCATGAAAGGTAAGAAGCCTTCACCCCCAACCCCACATGCTAGATTAGTTGTGGATAAGTGATGGATTGAATCATTTCTGAGAAGGCTCCTTGCTCAGCCTTCAGCTTTGTCCCAATAGAGCCCTGCAAGACCATTTGTTTACTATACCTCATCCCTTAAGCAAGGAGATTGTATCAGAGATGTCTCTAGAATTCAATAATTTTATTTAATCCCCTTTATTTTATATCATTTCAAAGTTTTCATTGCCTATAATTTCCAGTCCAGGCTGAGGGACATGAGTTCCTTTTTATCCTATGACCTGTGAACTTGGATCAGAAAACCAAACAGCAGTGGCTTCTTGAAGAACAGCAAGGCCTTCTGCAAAGCTGGTCTTGCTCCACTTCTGTGAATTGTGGTGCACTCAGGTTTATCACCTATGCCTCCAATCAAATTTGCTTAAAATTGCGGAGGCAAACTTTCAGAGACCCGTTAGCACATTGCAGGGCAGGATGAAGGGAAATGTCACCCTCCATCCCGTCCCCACTGTGCTGGGGAAATGAACCAACCTTAGACAGGCCCTTTCAATTCCCCATTATACTGTTCCTCACCTTCCTGTCTCCCCTTCATATCAACTCATAAGTGCAAGTCTCTTTATTATGAAAGAAGGGTCAATGTTTCTTGCCTCTTCATTGCAAAAGAGGGAAGCCTCAGAATAAAATGAAGAGCAAAACAAAAAGAATTGAAAGAGACATAAACTGCCCTCATGGGTCTCATATGCTCTCCCTTTAATCTGTAAGATCGTTTCCGCTTCTCTTCCTAACGAAAAGCTTAGCTCTGTGGCTCTCATATATTAGCTCACTGCAAAGTGACCTCTAAATCACTATTACTTAGAAACAAGGACCATATTTCCGTTCATTTTATTGTTCCTATAGTCTACTTTCAGTGCCCTATTCTGCTATTTATTTTTAAAGGGCAGTATCTGTTTGCTAATAACCTCCCACCTGAATTTTTGTTTTATTTCTCTGACCTCTGTTAAAGAAAGAAAGTTTAGAAGGAAACCGGAAAAGGATTTCTACCTCGTATCCTAGGGGAAAGGTCAGTGTACGAATATAAGGAGTTCATTAATATCCTCCTATCTAAATAAAGCTTAGAATCCTACAACAATGGAAATGCAGTCAAAGCAATGGTCAATTCATGCAGAGGCATATCTAACCCTAATAACTTACAGCCATTTTCATTTTTCACAAATGCTTCTATTCCTATTACCCAGGAGACATGGTGTGTTTACTGAATTATTCAATTAGAACTGATTACCTCCAAAGTCAGTATGATATAACTGTTGGGATAGCATCTATGTTTTTCAAATGATACCATATTTTTAAATTAGGTGGCCTAAGGCTTCCTTTTAGGAGTTAGATTCTTCCTTTCCTGAGTATTTATAAAAAGAAGGGCAAGTTGAAAGAAATACAAACTCTGCTTTCACCGATAACAGCCAACTTAGAGGGCATAGAAGGACTGTAAACTCAGTTTCCTCATTTCTTAAAATGAGATAACAGCTACATTTCAGGACTGCAATGTTGATTAAATAATATTATTCATTAATGTGTTTTTTAGCCATATATTTTAACTTTAGCTAATTCATCAACATGATGTCTTTGGAAGAGTTCTTAGGAAAAGCCACCTGTCCCCAAATAATGTCTACACCTTATTTATCTTAATGCTTGAGTGTAATATACTTAATTATTAAAAACTGTTAATAACTTCTCTTGAATTAGCGTATGTGGTAAATTAACCCTATTGCTAGCCACAACCTTAGAGAATAAAGCCAATCTTCAGTAAGAATGGGAGAGGGGGCAATTAGCGTGCTCTATCAAAAGACCCTCAGGGTAAGGTGCTTGGTCAGAGCTCTGGCATATGGAATACAGGGAGGGGGTGCTGGGTGGAGAGGGGCTCTTACTCTGGAACAGGCACTATTCTAAGCACTTTACTGTGAGGTAGGTACTATCATGCCCATTTTACAGATAAGGTAATGGAGACCCAGAATGACTTAGTCTGTTGTACAAGAGCAAAGATATTCATCTGGAGGAACTGGCTTTGGTGTCAAGCATCTGGGATTCAGAAGCCCTGATCATGCACTGTGCCTGCCACCTCTCCTCAGTGGATGAAGAGGGGAAAAGGAGTGAAGAGACACTGTGGCACATGCTACCTGGGGCCTCTTCTCGCCCAATATCTAGTCTTTTTCTTTACTAGCAGAACCACAGATCTTATTCTGGAAAGCCCTGTGGAAATACTCATTGCTCCATACTTTAGGTGATCAGTTCTGGCGAAGGACATCTAAGCAAGAAACCTACTGAGTTTGCTTTCCGTAAAAGTTACTATTCTCCTGACAAACAGATAGACTCAGCTGGCACTGGCTGTTTCTTTTTTTTTTTTTCTTTCCCTTCTCTCTGGCCGAAATGGAATTATCTACTGGGGAAGGTGGAAAAGCCCTACTGTGGCTAAAAGACTGACAGCTCCATGCTAAGAGGTAGAGGAAGCCTGGTGTCATTCTGGAGCTTCCATATTAATCCTGGATTGTCCACTTTTGCACCTTTTTATATGAGAAAAGTAAACCCTTATTTGTTTCAGCTCCTGTGTCTGTCCCTTATGCTCAAATGCAATCTTAACACGTAAGGAGATGTGCAAAAATAGAAGAAAGAAGCCAGCTTTTGCAGAGAATGCCATTTTGCCCAAGTCTGGCACCGTGTGGGAGTGGGTACACACACAGCTCTATGCCCCGTTCTTCCACTTTGCCCAGTTATGCTGCTTCCTGTGGCTGCAGTACCCGGACACGGCCCCACCTCTGCAGCAGTACAGCGGACACGGCTTAGCTAGGACACTGCAGTAGGGTTTGGCAAACTACAGCCTGCAAGACAAACCCAGTCTGTGGACTGTTTTTGTACAGAGTGTAAAACTAAGGATGTTTGGCTTGTTGTTCCATTTTAACTGTTTTACAAACAAATAAAAACAAAGAAGAATATGCAACAGAGATGACACAAGCTCAGGAATCCTAAAATATGTACTGTATGGTCTTATACAGAAAAAGTTTGCTGATCCTTGCAGAAGGACAGGACAGAGTAGAGTCAATATGAAAATTATTATAACAACTACAGTAAGTCCCCTGCATACGGCCATGTTCCGTTCCGAGAGCGCATTGGTAAGTCCAATTTGTTTGTAAGTCCAATGAAGTTAGCCTAGGTACCCAACTAACACAATTGGCTATATAGTACTGTACTGTAATAGGTTTATAATATTTTTCACACAAATAATATGCAAAAAATAAAGAAAACATTTTTAATCTTACAATACCTTGAAAAGCACAGTACCATACAGTACAACAGCTGGCATACAGGGGCTGGCATTGAGTGAACAGGCAAGAAGAGTTACTGACTGGAGGAGGGAGAGGAGGTGGGAGAGGGTAGAGATGAAGGGTCATCAGCAGTAGGAGATGGAGGGCAAGCTGCAGTGTCACTCACGCCTGATGTGGATGGCACAGGTTCTGGCTCCTTGCTGGATTCAATTCTATCTACCCTTTTGAAAAAACAATCCAGGGATGTCTGGGTAGTAGCTCTTTTTTTCTCATCATAGATGACATGGTTGCACTGGATTACATCCTGAACAGCTGTTGTAACCTTCGTGTATTGTTCTACGTTCTGGTCCTTTGCCTCAAAAACTAACAGTGCCTTATCGAATAAAGAAAATCTCCTTGCCATCTCCTGTGTCGTGAATCTCTTTGGTTCTTCAGTTATTTCCTCTTCCTCCTGTCTCTCTTGGTGTTTCTTAGCAGTACCAGCTACATTACCACTGCTTTTACGCTTGCTTCTGGACATCCTGGACTTGAAACAAAGATACTGTACTACTGTGCTCTATACAGTACTGTACAGTATACAAAAGCACAACCACTTGTAGAGGATGCACTCACGTGACAATGTATGCCAAACACGTGAACTAATTTACCATGATTGGCCATGTGAATGCACATCCTCATCTTTGAAAGTTCACAACTTGAAGGTTTCCATGTAGGGGACTTACTGTATCCAGGTTGCAAACCTTACCCTCCTATAATGTCATTTTTATACTCCCCGGTTAGTCAAAGAGTCGTCATATTCACAACATGATCTATAGCAGAAGGACTCTCTACGTGATTTTCTGAAGCGGGGTAGTGGAGGGCAATAAGGAAGAAGGAGAAGGAGCAGAACAAATACCTTCCTGACTTAAAAGGAGGAATCTAATTTTAAACATCAGATTGCCAAAAAACATCACACATCTGCTGCAACTGATTGTTGGAAAGGAAGTATCATTAAGCATTCAACAGAAAATCCTAGAAGGAATTATGTATCGAATACCTTGGAATAAAAGCACCTTTCAGGAAGACTTCCCTGTCACAGGGGGTACCAAGTTTTCATTCCACAAATAACATTTCTACTATTCACTTTAATTCTCGTCATACAAAATGCTAGACTTACAACTGGATTGAAAGCACTGAGTAGAAAGAGGGTGATTTTTCCTGATTTTCTCTTCTCATTGCCTCATAGGACCTAAAAGATGGTTAGCCATTTAGACACTTAACAAATTACTTCAAATAATGTAGCAAAATAAAGACTTTCATCTGTAACATAAGGCTAAAGAACCATTTCTCATATTCAACGGTAAGGATAGAAATTATTAAATTTCTCTAATCTCATATTTTAGAAAACTCATCCCAACATGCAGTCAGCTTAGTGGTAAATCAACCCCATTCAAGACGGGTTTCTTTGGCCTTGGATTGCTGTTAGTGAAATCTCACTTCTGCCCCATAAATAGTAGAAAATACCCCTACAACCTGGGCCTAAACAAACACAGAAGAGAAAGAAAATATGTGCCTGTTAACCTCTCAGATCCCCAAATACCTCAATGTCCTTTGATTTTCACTTCCTTTGTTTTTCTGTAGGCATGTTTATCTTCTAACGCATCTTTGTCATCAGCCTCTCACAAGTAAAGCTTTTCCTTCTCCTCGACAATATCTACTTTTTTCCCGTTAGAATTTTGTCAAGGCAGAGCTTTCACAATGTCATAATAAATTCTATGCTATATTGGTCCTCTTATCATTTTAGAGGCTAAGTGGATTTAGGAAAAATAAGTGCATTGCATCAGCGGTTTTCATCTACTATTTTGTAGATACAACATACTTTGTCTTCAGATCAAATATGATAACATACTTTTGTTCATACACTGAGCACAAAATTATCCTTCTTAAGAATCAAGCTTCAAGGTTTTTGATTTCTAGTATTTATCTTTCACATTGAATGTATATACATTCATATGATTATAAAATTACGCAATTATTTTATGTAGATCAGTGATGACTGCATACGAATGTTATAAAACAACACGTTACAAAGCACTATGCTTAGGGAAAATGGTAACTGTGAACATCTGGATTGAGAAATTTAAATTTGAAAAAGTCTGATTTTTCCATAAAGCTTTTTCTCTATGCTTGTCCAGATTTGAGTTAGTACTGAAACCACTTATCTGAAACAGGCTAATTAAATGTGGATCCAAATATGTTACTCAGATTAAACACCCAGGTTAAAAAAAAAAATGAGTATTTTTCTTTCTTTGTTATGTTGCTACATTGATATAAGAATTTTTTTTTAGTGTTGCTCTTGAGGATATTCAGCAATTTCGATGCCCGAGAGTAGAATAAGAATGACCAAAATGGGAAAACATTTTAAAACTGAATTCACCAAATTTTATCAAGGAAAATAACTATATACTTGAAAACTGCGAAAAATATCTTGAGGAGGTATGAGTTTCATTTTAAAAACTAGATAAGAAGAAAATCTATCTCTGTTTCAATTAACCCACATGCAATTCCTAATTTGAAGCTTCAGTCCGCCAAAGCCCCTAATCTCTGTGAATTGAAGGACCTACCTTTTTCCCCCGAAACACAAGGTGGTGTCTACCTTCTGGGCAAGATGGATACTCAAAACATTTTCAAACATTGTGGTTGAGACACTGACCATTAAGAACAGAAGCTCAATCAATCAGGGCAGATGCTGGCCAGCAAACACAAGCCTAGCTGACTGGCGTGGCCCTGCTTGGTATCGGCCACGTTCCTAGAAGCACAGAGCCGGCACGGGAGGGGGAGTGGAATACTGTTATCCACCCACTTTGGTATTCACTTTGGGGTCTCTTTCCTCTTTGGGTTTGAGTTTTGACCACCAAGGTCCTTATGCCTCCTCTGTACCACAGATCCTCTCCAGCCTGATTCTCCCACTAATCCCCCTCCTGAGTACAAAGGGAGCATCATTTTTCTCTATTATTCAAAAGCATGAAGGGAACTCCTGCCTAGACAGACCACACAGCCTTTTCTTCTCAATCACTTTTGCACTGTGCCAGGTACAAGTTCCAGGGCATTCCTCCTTCAACCTGCCTTCCTACGTATGGATTCTGCAAATCTCTCTCATGTCTCTGTCATGTTTCCCAACAGGAATTTGATAGTAGGATCAGGGCAAAAATGCAAGACTCCAAAACTCAAAAATTTAACTTTTTAGTCCGATTATGCCATGGCGATCATCCCTTGCATCTAACGAGAAGAAAACTCTTCTATGGCACCTAAATAGGGGAAGGCTTAAACAGTGTTAAGTCCCACTACTTATACAGGTGAAATGTAGTCCAACTACTTATGTATTTCATGGGCGGGGTATTTTATTATTGTTGTCTTTTCACATTCCTATACCATCTGCATCCATATGCAGAATTTTGAGATTCTTCTCCTTATTTTCCATTTTTAAACAACTTTGTTAAGGTATAATTCACCTACCATACAATTCACCCATTTAATATGCACAGTTCAATGTATTTAAATACATTAACAGAGTTGTGCAACCATCACTGCAATCTAATTTTAGAACACTTCATCACCTCCAAAGAGACCCCATACTCATTAGCAGACATTCCTCATTCCCCTCCACCCCACTGGCCACTGGCAACCACTTATCTACTTTCTGTCTCTATAGATTTGCCTATTGGGATATTTCATATGAATGGAATCATAAAATATGTGGTCTCTTGTGCCTGGCTCCTTTTCCTTCACATAATATTTTCAAGATTTATTCATGTAGCATGTATAAGTACTTCAGTCTTCTTTTATTGTTAAATAATATTCCTTTGTATGGATTTATCAGATTTTACTTATCCACTAGAGTATTTTCTTATTAATATACTTTTTCCTCTTATCATGCCTAGAACCTTAGCTATGCTATAGGGGTCTCGTAAAGGTTTTCAGAATGAAACTGATGAAATTGGTGAAAATCAGAAATGTAGTAAACAACTACAACCTCTTACTATCGAAAAAGCGATCTGTTCACATTGAAGAAAGGCAACTAATGCAAATATTCAAGTACCCATATGTCGAGAAACTTTAAAAACACGAGCAAACATGAAGAAAGTGAATAAGCATTGCTTCTGCTTTCTATCACCATGATTTTCATCAAAACTTATATTGGTTCCATCTATAAGACTTATAAACAAGTAGATAAAAGTGGAAAATGGAACCAATAATTATTATCTCTACAATATCAAGCAATAAGAGTGGTGGATTTTTCTTTTTTCATGTTGATTTCACAGAACTATGTAGTTGCTTTGAGGATGATTCTGAGAAGCTGACATACCTGTTTGCGTGGGGAGTAAAAACTGATATTAGCTGTGCTAGAAAATATCAATATGAAAATTTAGGGGACTCTTCACACTCCTTACAACAGTGGGTATTTAAAAGAAAGTGTAGCAGATTTAGCTGTCGTCCTGTTATTATTTACAATTTTGATTTAGTGGTATTTTTCACATGGGCAAAACCCTTAATGGACTCCCAAGTTAGACACAGTGGTACAATTATAATTAGGACTCATGTGTATTAAGAGTTCTGAATCTGATATTATAAAGTCAAAGAACCTCACTGCATGGATGGATAAATGTAGTTTCTATCTTTCAGGTGCAAGAGAAAACATGTTCAATAATTTGTGTAGTGCCCTAGATATTAATAGAAATAATATGGGAGCTAAAGCTTGATTAGTTCATTATTCCTTCTATATGCTCCTCTGTCTCAAAACGTGTGAGATAAATTATTGGAGAGGACCTTATTCCCTCTCAGTGCTGTGTTTTCAAGGACTTTTTTTTCTCTTCAAGTCAATTTTTTTCTAGGAGTAACACAATCACATTGAAATAACCTTGCATTTTCTTCCCTTCGTAAGTTAATTCACACGACAAAACTGCGTTTTATGCTCTCATTCACGTAGTCATTTTAAAGGACACACAAACAAAGGGTTTTAAGTTTTTAGGCTATTTGGGAAAAAAAAGAATAAACGGAAACAGCAGTCATCTGTGAAAACAGCTGACATTTAGTTTCAAAGGTAAGGTAAATCCGAATGGCATGAGAACCTTTCTACTCACAGGTGTCTAAAGATTCGTCTGAATCATCAGGGCAGTCTGGGTCCCCATCACACAGCCAGCTCTGGGAGACACAAGTCACATGATCGTGGCAAAGAAATTCACCAGGATCACACAACTGCTGATCTGAAAATGAAAATGTTTCAAAATAAAATATGAATGATCTGAACATGAACACAAGAGCAGTACAAAGATGAAATGTGAGAAGGCAATGCATAAAAGGTCTATGAATGTGGTCCCCATTTTCTGTTCGGCAACAAAGCTAAACCGATTATTTTTCTTATTTTTATCCACTCAGCTCAAGCACTCAATTCTGATAGACTTAACTTTGTTGTGGTCTCACACAATCTATCCTGAAAATAGTTAAGAATTCTATTTGTGTTTAGGACTAGAGGCTTCCTCATATCAGATAAGGCATAGAGCTATCGCAGCAAGCAGGTTTTATAGAAGATGTTGATCCAAAGCAGAAGCTCTTGAGCAGAAAAATTTTAGTTTCCTCCTCTGCTCCAAGACAATGAAAAATCAGCAATAAAAATTAAACCTTGTACGTAAACTCCATCTCTTAGTATTTAGTTCTTAACTATCCAACCTTATGCTAGAGCTTCATGCCTTTACATCTGTTAGATACCCAATATCATAATATATTTTTCACTACAACTTTCCAATTGACAGTTTCTGCTACTGGACAGTGAGGGTGATAGTAAAATCCCATAAAGCTTTGTTCTAACTCAGGTTTCTACATTTGATCGTATTCAAAAAGTCCATTATTTTCCTTCCATTGTTTCAGAATATTTAGGATCTGTTGCCTTTCCTCAGGTCCTAGTAAACTCATCAGATGTTGTTTTTTGCAGTATTCTTACTTATGCCCTATAAGTCCATTCAACAAAATATTTCTTTTTTAAAAGTATTTAAAAACATGTCTGAAATAGAAATGTTTCTCACAATTGATGACCTCGGAGTGTGAAAGAGTGTTAGGAGTGTTAGACATTTGATATCACTCATTCTTTGTTATGTATATACAGGAATGATCCAACGTCAAAGAAATCCATCAGTAAATATGTCTTTCAGTATATACCAAATGCATATTCTAAGTGATACAAAAGAATTACACCATAGCTTAATTGGCCTTTTTCCCCTAGCAATCTACAAAATGGCGGCGCATCTTCCACTTAATCATTTGATAAGATACAGTATGTCTTTCCTTTCTCTCCCTCAACCTCTTCCCCTGACCCCAAAATAACTTAAAACAAATATACTTTACAAACACACAAACACATCCAGACACACACAAACACACACCTTTCATCTATAATTAACTCTTCCCACTCTCACACTATGATATTTTCTGAAAATTCATATATTTTACCTTATTATACACCATCAATACCACACTCATTACCACTGCTATCATAATTATTGTTGTTTTTTTTCACATTAGGTTGTTTGTGCATACTTTGAATTTGGCCTTAGAGTTGGTGCTATAGAATCAAAGATGTATAAGTCTCAGTCTTTGTCTTGAAAGATGCAGTCAGGCTACTTACACCAACAGATCCCAAAGGAAAAAAAAAGTACATCGTATACCAAAAGTTGCCAAATAAGTGATTTAGAAAATAACTGCTAAAAGGAGGGATCACAGGTAGAGACAGATGGATACCAATACAAAGAAAAGTCTGGGGATAGAAGCATGATTTTAAACGTGGGTAGGCTGTGGATAAATGGAGAGTAAATACAGGACATTTCAGACAAGAGGTAGAGTAATAAAAATTGTTAAGGCAGTAATTATTGAAATGCATTTGAGACAAATGTTTTATACTAAAGTTGAAATGACATTCAGGTGATAAGATCCATCTCGGCTTTTCTCCACCAAACATTATGTGTGATATTTCTAAGTATGTCCTGGTGTTAGAGGAAAGGGACTTAAATTCTGCTTTAGACAGTCATGTAACCTTTGTAGTTAATGTAGGGAAAGAGCACATGAGAAAATTCAAATTATTTTTGCTTATAGACAGAGACTATATGATTTATTACCAAACAGGGAGAGTTCTGAGGGTGAAGGAAGACATTAATAATTACACGGGGGCAACAAGTATAAACCAAGTCTATTCCAGAAAAATCAGAATGACTGCTCATTGTACCTATAGCTAGTCTGCATTGGATCTATGATTTTGAGATGCTAGGTTTTCTCTTCCTTCATTCCTCCCAAACTATAACCAATTGCTATAAGAAAAGGGGAAAAGAGATGGTGCCTTGCTAAATGCCACTGTATAGTGTCTGTCTCAGTAAATAATCAACAAGTTATTTGTTGAAGTATAAAGAAATAAAAAGGGCCAACAGAACAATTTATAGTGCTGAAAAATAGTGTCTCAAAAACATAGGTCAGGGACTTCCCTAGTGGCGCAGTGGTTAAGAATCCGCCTCCCAATGCAGAGGACACGGTTTAGAGCCCTGGTCCAGGAAGATCCCACATACTGTGGAGCAACTAAGCCCGTGTGCCACAACTACTGAACCTGCACTCTAGAGTCTGCAAGCCACAACTACTGAAGACCGCACACCTAGACCCCATGCTCCACAACAAGAGAAGCCGCTGCAATGAGAAGCCCACGCATGGGAACGAAGAGTAGCCCCTGATCTCTGCAGCTAGAGAAAGCCCGAGTGCAGCAACAAAGACCCAATGCAGCCAAAAGAAAAAAAAAAAAAAAAGGTCAGGGTTAGTAATGAAGAACCTTGAGTACCACAGGAAGCATTTTGTAGATAATTTGAAGCCATGGACAATTACTTAAGAAATGGTATTTATGTTAAAATAAGCTGCAAAGTCACCTGTGAGGAGACTACTGCAATTGTCTAGAGAAAAGTTTAAGATGATTGGGGTAAAGTAGTGGGGACTAAAATGGAGACTGTGCTCCAAATGATCTAATAGAAGAGTTAGGAATTAGTGACTAAATAGTTGAAAGACTCAAATATGCCTCCAAGTAAATAGCCTCAAAAATTGATTAGATGTGGTCTCAAAACCAAGATAAGACATAGAGATGGGGAAAAAAAAAGAGAAGATATTGTACATGTGAGTGTAAATGTGTGTGTGATCCTTGTCATGGGGGCAGTGGAATAATAATAGTAGGAATAATTAGCATTTTTATCGTGCTCTGCAGTTCAAAAAGCAGTTCCACCCGATATCTTAATTTGTTCATTCATTTATTTATTCAACAAATATCACTGAGCTTCCAGTATGTTCTAGGGACTGAGGATACAATAGTGAGGAAAACAAAGCAGAATCCCCTGCCATCATAGAGCTTACGTTACAGTGGAGGATAGAAACAGAAACAAAATAAACACGAGTTAACTGCAAAGTATATTAGAAGATAAACGCTATGGAGAGATGGGGATTAAGGGTTGGAGAGCAGGGTCAGGGGGTGGACATACAATTTTAAATAAGGTGGTCAGAGAACGTGTCACAGAGAATGTGACGTTTAATAAAGGCTTATAGAAGGTGAGAGTGACATCCATTTGAATAAAAGGTCATGTGCTAAGAACCTCTGGCAATATTCCATTTTATATACGTACCACATCTTCTTTACCATTTATCTGTCAATCCATTTAGGTTGCTTCCATGTCCAGGCTATTGTAACTGGTGCTGCAATGAACATTGGGGTGCATGTATCTTTTCAAATTATGGTTTTCTCTGGATATATGCCCAGGAGTAGGATTGCTGGATCATATGGTAGCTCTATTTTTAGTTTTTTAAGGAAACTCCATACTGTTCTCCATAGTGGCTGCACCAATTTACATTCCCACCAATGTAGGAGGGTTCCCTTTTCTCCACATCCTCTCCATCATTTATAAAATGGAATATTACTCAGCAACAAAAAGGAATGAAATAATGCCATTTGCAACAACATGGAGGGACCTAGAGATTATCACACTGAGTGAAGTCAGTCAGACAGAGAAAAACAAATATCATATGATATCACATATGTGGAATCTAAAAAAATGGTACAAGTGAACTTACTTACAAAACAGAGTCACAGATGTAGAAAACAAATTTATGGCTACCAAGGGGGAAAGTGGGGGGGGATAAATTGGGAGACTGGGATTGACATATATACACTAGTATATATAAAATAGATAACTAAAAGGACCTACTGTATAGTGCAGGAAACTCTACTCAGTACTCTATAATGGCCTATATGGGAAAAGAATCTACAAAAATAGTGGATATATGTATATGTATAACTGATTCACTTTGCTGTACGCCTGAAACTAACACAACACTGTAAATCAACTATACTCCAATAAAAATTAATTAAAAAAGAAAGAACCTGTGGCAAGAGGGAGCCCAGCAAATTTAAGGAACACTAAGGAAGTCTGAGTGGCTGGAAAAAATGTGAAAGTGGAAGAACTGAGGTCAGGGAATCAAGGAATATGGTGTAGAGGTTAGCGGATGAAGATTCTAGTTTTACTAAAAATCAAGACGGGAAACCATTGGAATGTTCTGAGTAGAGAGACACAATCTAACTGACTTTCTTTTTTAAAGGATCACTCCAGGTACTGTGTGGAAAATAGAGTGCAGTGAAGTGAAGGTAGAAGTAGGGAGGTCAACGAGGATGTAATTGCAATAATGCGGGTGAAAGGGAGTAGTTGTGCGAATACATGTGTTGGTGAGGTGGAGTTTCAAGACTATTTGATAAGGAAACAAGTCAGATATCTTTCTACCATCTCATTAAATGTCAGGATCTTACACTCAGATCTCTGACCTCAAAAGTATGACTTTGCAACAGTTTTTTTGAAATATACTGACTATGAGATGCTTGGGAGACTTCCAAGAATAAATATGCAATAGACAGTAACACACAAGTCTGAAATTCAGGAGAAACATCAAAACTGAAAACACAGAAAAGAACTGGAGCTGTAAGAAGACAGTGAAAAGGGGCTTCCCTCGTGGCACAGTGGTTGAGAGTCCGCCTGCCGATGCAGGGGACACGGGTTCGTCCCCCGGTCTGGGAAGATCCCACATGCCGCAGAGCGGCTGGGCCCGTGAGCCATGGCCACTGAGCCTGCGTGTCCGGAGCCTGTGCTCTGCAACGGGAGAGGCCACAACAGTGAGAGGCCCGCATACCGCAAAAAAAAAAAAAAAAAAAAAAAAAGAAGAAGACAGTGAAAAGCATAGGAATAGATTTCGATGAAATTAAAGTGAGGTGGGGGAAGAGGGAAAGACAGAGACAGAGACAGGGAGAGAAAGGCAGCAAAGTAAGAGTAGGTCAGGCAAGGAGACAGAGGAGACAGAAAGTTTAGTCAGAGATACAAGAGAATAAGGTCAAGGGGAAAGAGGATGCACTAAAATCATGAAAAATTTTAAGAATGGATTGAGGAAGGGGGTCACCAGTGACCAAGTTCAAGTATGATAAATTCTAATAAGATAGGGTAGACTTGTAGGCTGAGGGAAAGGTGCCACTGAAGGAAGAGAGATTGGAGGCTCCAAAAGGATAGGCAAGTGCAGCAGTTTCCCAAGAACTCACAGGGCTGGAAGTAAAACCTAAACAACAGTAGGAGCACTTGCCCTGAGGAAGAAAGGATAGAAAAATGAGACAGATAAATCATTAGCTGGTAGGGGAGAAGGTTAAGGTATCCTTACCTGGTTGTGATTCCTCAAAGAACTGAAAAGCAAGATTAGTTTTCGTAATTTGAAGAAGGTAGACTTGGAAAGAGTAGTAAAGATTGAGAATGAGTAGAAAATTGAAAAGGAAGTCAACTAGAAATCTGTGAAAGGATTTCTTTCTAACAGCAATGAGAATACAGTTAAGGTTGAAAACTATATATTTGACAGTTGATTTCTTTTCTATGAATGCCCAAATGTTCACCTGCATTGAGCCATAGATACAGAATAATGCCTTGAGAAAATCCCAGAAGAAAGTCCCTTGGGAAAATATGCAAACCACCCATCCTCAACATATATGCACATGTATATAGACACATACACAAAACCATCATGATTCAAAACAACTTTTTTTTTTCAGGAGTGAGACATACTTAAGGGGATTTACCTAATGAGCCTATGTTATCAGCTTGCTAAGCAAGCTCCAACCTTTAAAGGGAGTTTGCATAGTTGCAATTTTGAGGACAGTTTTATATTATCCCTCTAGGAAATAGCAGTTAAAAATAGCTTGCTACAACCCACCTATTTATTTTTCACCTTGATACTCCATTTCAGGGTCTGTTTCTAAAAGCATTGGTTATAGGATTAAAATAAGTGAATTTTCAGTATTTCAAGGTGATTATTTTAAAATACATACACTGGATTGAGTTCCTTGAATCAGAAGCTAAATATGTTATGTCTATGTGTATTTTCCATTTATCCTATTTAATGCTTCAAGCTACACTTCTGAGATTGCCAAACTAATCTTATTTTATATGTCTTCCTATTGTATGAAACACAATATTATACACTGTAATTAAAACAAGAAGCTTATGAGAATGTGCAGGAAGTTTCGCTTACATCCCTAAGGAAGAAGATCACAGCTAGCACTGAGAGACCTTCAGGATGGCAGACGACTAAAATGTGGAGATCAACTTCTTCCCCACAAATACATCCGAAATACATCTACATGTGGAACAACTCCTACAGAACACCTACTGAATGCTGGCAGAAGACCTCAGACCTCCAAAAAGGCAAGAAACTCCCCATGTACCTGGGTAGAGCAAAAGAAAAAACAGAGACAAAAGACTAAGGATGGGACCTGCACCAGTGGGAGGGAGCTGTGAAGGAGGAAAGGTTTCCACACACTAGGAAGCCCCTTCACTGGTGGAGACTGGGGGTGGGGGGGGGGAAGCTTCGGAGCCACGGAGGAGAGCACAGCAACAGGGGTGTGGAGGGCAAAGTGGAGAGATTCCTGCACAGAAGATCAGTGCCGACCAGCACTCACCAGCCCGAGAGGCTTGTCTGCTCACCCGCCGGGACGGTCAAGGCTGGGAGTTGAGGCACGGGCTTCGGTTGGAGCGCAGGGAGAGGACTGGGGTTGGCAGCGTGAACACAGCCTGAAGGGGACTAGTGCGCCACAGCTAGCGGGAAGTGTGTTCAGGAAAAGGTCTGGAGCAGCCGAAGAGGCAAGAGACTTTTTCTTCCCTCTTTGTTTCCTGGTGCGTTAGGCGAGGGGATTAAGGGCACCTCTTAAAGGAGCTTCAGAGACCGGCGTGAGCCGCGGCTATCAGCGTGGACCACAGAGACTGGCTTGAGATGCTCAGGCTGCTACTGCAGCCACCAAGAAGCCTGTGTGCAAGCACAGGTTACTAGCCACACCTCCACTCCCAGGACCCTGTGCAGCCCACCACTGCCACGGTTCCATGATCCAGAGACAACTTCCCTGGGAGAACGCGTGGCGCGCCTCAGGCTGGTGCTATGTCAGGCTGGCCTCTGCCACTGCAGGCTCGCTCTGCATCCGTACCCCTCCCTCCCCCAGCCTGAGTGAGCCAGAGCCTCCGAATCAGCTGCTCCTTTAACCCCGTCATGTGTGAGCGAAGAAGAGACGCCCTCAGGCAACCTACATGCAGAGGCGGGGCCAAATCTAAAGCTGAAGCCCAGGAGCTGTGTGAACAAAGAAGAGAAATCTCTGCCAGCAGCCTCAGGTGCAGAGGATTAAATCACCATAATCAACTTGATGTACCCTGCCTGCATCTCTGGAATACCTGAATAGACAACGAATCATCCCAAAATTGAGCTAGTGGATTTTGGGAGCAACAGTAGACATGGGGTTTGCTTTCTTCATCTAATTGTTTCTGGTTTTATGTTTATCTTAGTTTAGTATTTAGACTTTATAATTATTGGTAAATTTGTTTATTGATTTGGTTGCTCTCTTCCTTTTCTTTTAATATATATATTTGTTTTTTCGTTTTTCTTTTTGTGAGTGTGTATGTGTATGCTTCTTTGTGTGATTTTGTCTGTATAGCTTTGCTTTTACCATTTGTCCTCGGGTTCTGTCTGTCTGTCTTTTTGGGTTTTGTTTTTAGTATAGTTTTTAGCACTTGTTATCATTGGTGGATTTGTTTTTTGGTTTGGTTGCTCTCTTCTTTCTTTCTTTTTTTTAATTACTTCTTAATTTTTAAAATTTTCAATAATTTTATTTATTTATTTTTATTTTAATAACTTTCTTTCTTTCATCTCCCTTTTCTTTTGAGCCATGCAGCTGAACAGGGTCTTCGTGCTCCAGGCAGGTGTCACACCTGTGTCTCTGAGGTGGGAGAGCCAAGGTCAGGACATTGATCCACCAGAGACCTCCCAGCTCCACATAATATCAAACAGCAAAAGCTGTCCCAGAGATCTGCATCTCAATGCTAAGACTCAGATCCACTCAATGACCAGCAAGCTACAGTGCTGGACACTCTATGCCAAACAACTAGAAAGACAGGAACACAACCCCACCCACAGCATAGAGCCTGCCTAAAATCATAATAAGGTCACAGAAACCCCAAAACACACCACCGGGCACGGTCCTGCCCACCAGAAAGACAAGATTCAGCCTCATCCACCAGAACAGAGGTACCAGTCCACTCCACCAGGAAGCCTACACAACCCACTGAAACACCCTTAGCCACTGGCAGCAGACACCAAAAGCAATGGGAACTATGAACCTGCAGCCTGCGAAAGGGAAATACCAAATACAGTAAGTGAAGTGAAATGAGAAGACAGAGAAACACACTGCAGATGAAGGAGCAAGGTAAAAACCCAGCAGAACAAACAAAGAGGAAATACACAGTCTAACTGAAAAAGAATTCAGAATAGTGATAGTAAAGATGATCCAAAAACCTGGAAATACAATGGAGAAAAAAAAAATGTTTAACAAGGACCTAGAAGAACTAAAGAACAAACAAACAATGACGAACAACACGATAAATGAAATTAAAAATTCTCTAGAAGGAATCAATAGCAGAATAACTGAGGCAGAAAAACGGAAAAGTGACCTGGATGACAAAATAGTGGAAATAACTACTGCAGAGCAGAATAAAGAAAAAAGAATGAAAAGAATTGAGGACAGTCTCACAGACCTCTGGGACAACACTGAATGCACCAACATTTGAATTATAGGGGTCACAGAAAAAGAAGAGCAAAAGAAAGGGACTGAGAAAATATTTGAAGACATTTTATTTGAAAACTTCCCTAATATGGGAAAGGATATAGTCCAACAAGTCCAGGAATCACAGAGAGTCCCATACAGGATGAATCCAAGGAGAAACACACCAGACACATAGTAATCAAACTATCAAAAATTAAATACAAAGGAAAATATTAAAAGCAGCAACAACAACAAAAAACCAAGTAACATACAAAGGAATCCCGATAAGGTTAACAGCTGATATTTCAGCAGAAACTCTGCAAGCCAGAAGGGAGTGGCAGGACATATTTAAAGTGATGAAAGGGAAAATACTACAACCAGGATTACTCTACCCAGCAAGGATCTCATTCAGATTTGATGGAGAAATTAAAACCTTTACAGACAAGCAAAAGCTGAGAGAGTTCAGCACCACCAAACCAGCTTTACAGCAAATGCTGAAGGAACTTCTCTAGGAATGAAACACAAGAGAAGGAAAAGAGCTACAATAACAAACCAAAAACAATTAAGAAAATGGTAATAGGAACATATATATCGATAACTACCTTAAATGTAAATGAATTAAATGCCCAACCAAAAGACACAGACTGGCTAAATGGATACAAAAAGAAGACCTGTATATTTGCTGTCTACTTCAGACCTAGGGACACATACAGACTGAAAGTGAGGGGATGGAAAAAGATATTCCAAACAAATGGAAATCAAAAGAAAGCTGGAGTAGCAATTCTCATATCAGACAAAACAGATTTTAAAATAAAGACTACTACAAGAGACAAAGAAGGATACTACATAATGATCAAGAGATCAATCCAAGAAGAAGATATAACAATTGTAAATATTTATGCACCCAAAATAGGAGCACTGCAATATATAAGGCAAATGCTAACAACCATAAAAGAGGAAGTCGACAGTAATACAATTATAGTAGAAGACTTTAACACCCCACTCTCACCAATGGACAGAACATCCAAAATGAAAATAAATAAGGAAGCACAAGCTTTAAATGATACATTGAACAAAATGCACTTAATTGATATTTATAGGATATTCCATCCAAAAACAACAGAATACACTTTCTTCTCAAGTGCTCATGGAACATTCTCCAGGATAGAACATATCTTGGGTCACAAATCAGGCCTTACTAAATTTAAGAATATTGAAATTGTATCAAGTATCTTTTCTGACCACAGCGCTATGAGACTAGATATCAATTACAGCAAAAAATCTGTAAAAAGTACAAACACATGGAGGCTAAACAATACGCTACAAAATAACGAAGAGATCACAAAGGAAATCAAAGAGCAAATTAAAAAATATCTAGAAAAAAATGACAATGAAAACTCGACAACCCAGAACCTATTGGATGCAGCAAAAGCAGTTTTAAGAGGGAAGTTTATAGCAATACAATCCTACCTCAAGAAACAAGAAACATCTCAAATAAAATACCTAAGCTTACACCTAAAGCAATTAGAGAAGGAAGAACAAAAAATTCCAAAGTTAGCAGAAGGAAAGAGATCAGATCAAAAAGAATTGAAAAATAAATGAATAACACAATATCAAAGATCAATAAAGCTATAAGCTGGTTCTTTGAAAACATAAACAAAATTGAAAAACCATTAACCAGACTCACTAAGAAAAGAAGGGAGAAGACTCAAATCAATAGAATTAGAAATGAAAAAGGAGAAGTAACAAGTGACACTGCAGAAATACAAAGGATCATGAGAGATTACTACAAGCAACTACATGCCAAAAAAATGGAAAACTTGGGGAAAATGGACAAATCCTTAGAAAAGCACAACCTTCCAAGACTGAACCAGAATAAAGAGAAAATATAAACAGACCAATCACAAGCACTGAAATTAAGACTGTGATTAAAAATCTTCCAACAAACAAAAGCCCAGGACCAGATGGCTTCCCAGGCGAATTCTATCAAACATTTAGAGAAGAGCTAACACCTATCCTTCTCCAAGTCTTCCAAAATATAGCAGAGGAAGGAAAACTCCCAAACTGATTCTACGAGGCCACCATCACCCTGATACCAAAACCAAACAAAGATGTCACAAAGAAAGAAAACTACAGGCCAATATCACTGATGAACATAGATGCAAAAATCCTCAACAAAATACTAGCAAACAGAATCCAACAGCACATTAAAAGGATCATACACCATGATCAAGTGGGGTTTGTCCCAGGAATGCAAGCATTCATCACTTTATGCAAATCAATCAATGTGATAAACTATATTAACAAATTGAAGGAGAAAAAAACATATGATCATCTCAATAGATGCAGAAAAAACTTTTGACACAATTCAACACCCATTTATGATAAAAACCCGCCAGAATGTAGGCATAGAGGGAACTTACCTCAACATAATAAAGGCCATATATGACAAACCCACAGCCAACATCATTCTCAATGGTGAAAAACTGAAACCATTTCCACTAAGATCACGAACAAGAAAAGGTCGTCCATTTTCACCACTATTATTCAACATAGTTTTTGAAGTTTTAGCCACAGCAATCAGAGAAGAAAAAGAAATAAAAGGAATCCAAATTGGAAAAGAAGAAGTAAAACTGTCACTGTTTGCAGATGACATGATACTATACAAAGAGAATCCTAAAAATGCTACCAGAAAACTACTAGAGCTAATGAATGAATTTGGTAAAGTAACAAGATACAAAACTAATGCACAGAAATCTCTTGCATTCCTATACACTAATGATGAAAAATCTGAAAGAGAAATTAAGGAAACACTCCCATTTACCATTGCAACAAAAAGAATAAAATACCTAGGAATAAACCTACCAAGGGAGACAAAGGACCTATATGCAGAAAACTCTAAGACACTGATGAAAGAATTTAAAGATGATACCAACAGATGGAGAGATATACCATGTTCTTGGATTGGAAGAATCAACATTGTGAAAATGATTATACCACCCAAAGCAATCTACAGATTCAATGCAATCCCTATCAAACTACCAATGGCATTTTTCACAGAACTAGAACAAAAAATTTCAAAATGTGTATGGAAACATAAAAGACCCCGAACAGCCAAAGCAATCTTGAGAAAGGAAAACGGAGATTGAGGAATCAGGCTCCTGGACTTCAGACTATACTACAAAGCTACAGTAATCAAGACTGTATGGTACTGGCACAGAAAAAGAAATATAGATCAATGGAACAGAATAGAAAGCCCAGAGATAAACCCACGCACATATGGTCACCTTATTTTTGATAAAGGAGGTAAAATATACAATGGAGAAAAGATAGTCTCTTCAGTAAGTGGTGCTGGGAAAACTGGACAGCTACCTGTAAAAGAATGAAATTAGAACACTCCCTAACACCATACACAAAAATAAACTCCAATTGGGTTCAAGACCTAAATGTAATGCCAGACACTATAAAACTCTTAGAGGAAAACATAGGCAGAACACTCTATGACATAAATCACAGCAAGATCCTTTTTGACTCACCTCTTAGAGAAATGGAAATAAAAACAAAAATAAACAAATGTGACCTAATGAAACTTAAAAGCTTTTGCACAGCAAAGGAAACCATAAACCAGACGAAAAGACAACCCTCAGAATGGGAGAAAATATTTGCAAATGAAGCAACTGACCAAGGATTAATCTCCAAAATTTACAAGCAGCTCAATATCAAAAAAGCAAACAACCCAATCCAAAAATGGGCAGAAGACTTAAATAGACATTTCTCCAAAGAAGACACACAGATAGCCAACAAACACGTGAAAGGATGCTCAACATCACTAATCATTAGAGAAATGCAAATCAAAATTACAATGAGGTATCACCTCACACCAGTCAGAATGGCCATCATCAAAAAAAGCTACAAACAGTAAATGCTGGAGAGGGTGTGCAGTAAAGGGAACCCTCTTGCGCTGTTGGTGGGAATGCGAATTGGTACAGCCACTATGGAGAACATTATGGAGTTTCATTAAAAAACTAAAAATAGAACTACCATAGGACCCAGCAATTCCACTACTGGGCATTTACCCTGAGAAAACCATAATTCCAAGAGCCACATACCACAATGCATTGCATCTCTATTTACAATAGCCAGGACATGGTAGCCACCTAAGTGTCCATCGACAGATGAATGGATAAAGAAGCGGTGACACATATATGCAATGGAATAATACTCAGACATAAAAAAGAAACAAAATTGAGTTATTTGTAGTGAGGTGGATGGACCTACAGTCTGTCATACAGTTAAGTAAGAAAGAGAAATACAAATACCATATGCTAACACAAATATATGGAATCTAAAAAAAAAAAAATTGTTATGAAGAACCTAGGGTTAGGACAGGAATAAAGATACAGACGTAGAGAATGGACTTGAGGACACAGGGATGGGGAAGGGTAAGTTAGAACAAAGTGAGAGAGTGGCATAAACATACATACACTACCAAATGTAAAACAGCTAGTGGGAAGCAGCCACATACCAGAGGGAGATCAGCTCAGTGCTTTCTGACCATCTAGAGGGGTGGAATAGGGAGGGTGGGAGGAAGATGCAAGAGGGAGGAGATATGGTGATATATGTATAGCTGATTCACTTTTTTATAAAGCAGAAACTAACACACCATTGTAAAGCAATTTTACTCCAATAAAGATGTTAAAAAACAAAACAAGACATGATGGCCATTTTTTTGTGAATATGCCATGACTGAAGTAAAATTATATTTGCCCTTTGTTAGGTACAAAGTCTATATGTTTATATAACTTATATAATGATAACATATATGTCTATATGTTATCATTATATAATCAGATATTCAATACCCTTAAATATTTTTTGTCTATTTAATCTCTTGACTACTAAGTCTGTTTAAATCTCTACCATAAAAGTGGAATAGTCCATTTCTACTTGTCTTTTGGACACTTGCTTCCTGTATATCTCAAAGATATATTGTTAAGTTATGATACATTAATATATTGATATAAGATATATTGTTATATGATATATCACTATGATATACTGATATGTTGTTCATGGTAATGGTTGTTAAATCTTATCGGCAAATTTTAACTCTATCAAATAAAATAATTATCTTTTTGTCTTAAAAAAAGAAAGCTAGTACTGTGTCTATCTCTTTATAATAATAGACTCTCACAACCAAAAGACATAAAAAGATTAGGACAACCATAACCTATAGAGTTTACTGAGTTTGGATTCATCCTGGCATGAGAAAAGCTTAGTATAATAATCCTGCTACACATAAATGAAAACATCTAATTACTTATCTTAATAAAGATATATAATAATATTTTTGGAGTTTGGATGTAAATGGCCTTAGCTGAAAGATTTTATATACATGAGATGCCACATATTAGCTAATTTATGTTTTCTCATTTTAACATCATGATGAACTGCTAATTTCAATCTTTCTAAAAAACAAGAACTATCAAAGTCAAATACTAAAACTATTATTTATCAATAGGGGTCTATTGAACAACTCTGTAGCCTCTAGTTCCTTGAGTATTTCATCATAATTATTTTATAATATTGTTATGTCATTTCCCTTAAAAGTTGACTTGCTATTTAAATACTAATGAGAACATTAGTTTACCAACAAATTGTGTACTGAATGTATAACAGGGCACCATATGGGAACATTTAAAGGACATATACATGATGAACTACGGTAGCTAATTAAAAATTAAAGATAAAAGAAGGGTAATACCCACTCAACTGCTGAATTACTGAGAAGTCTTATTCTTCTAATTAAGTTAAAGAATAAATAGGTACAACCTCTTGCACAAGCTAAGTATGAGGGAAATGCTCTGAGTTAGGTTTTCAGAACTTTGTTAATATGAAAAATATTTATTTATTATATCTATATCTCATTGCTAACTTAAACATAGGTATTGTAGCTACTGGGTGCTGAGCTCCTGGAAGACAGAGGGTTCTGTCTTAGACTTCACATTTGCCATAACAAGGTGATTTTAATGGAAAAAAAATCAAATATTCTATAAAGAACTATACATTACTTTTAGAAAGAGAGGGGGGAAAGAAAAACCAAAGCAATTCTAGTGGTTTTTGTTTTATTATCAAAATGATAAATAGCTTTATTTACTTAACCACAAAAATAAAGCTAAGTTTCCCCATGCTTAAAATAAAATACCCTGAACAGCAAATATTATACCATATAAAGTTAAAGCATCCATGAAAACTAAACATCAAACTTGAGAGAGATTCTATGTTATCCTCCAGAGTCTCTTAAAGACTATACTGAAAATTACACTTTTTACGATAGCTGGTTGTACAAAGGTAACTTAGACAAATATGTTAACAATAGTTTTTTTAAATGATAATTCCTTTAGGAATATCATTATTTTAAGTGTAAGATAAAGTGAAACTCACCATGTTAAGTCCGTGCTTAATAAAAATACAAAAATAGATTTGGATTATACACATTTGGAGAGATTGGTAGAGGGAAGGTAGGTCAAAAAGGGTCACACCTGGTAGCTTCATTTTGGCAAGAAAATATATCTCCTTCACAAAATTTGTGGTTGATTGAAAAATAAACCTTATTATATACAATAAGATTATAATTCATGGTATCATTTATTTATGCTAAGTCCATCCTTAAAAATCTTTCCAGGCCTATATCAGAGAGTCAGTTAATAATGAAGAGTATCCATATTTGAATGATAACATGGTTTTTAACTAATAATTCCCATTGTCATGCTGAGTCACTACTGATAATTTAGAAACATAATTACTCTTACTAAATATATATGGGCACACACACTCACACAATGTGTACACATGATCTTGTATAAACTTAGCATACAGCTCCACCAGGAACTCTGTTATCCCTGAAGCTAAGACTCATTAAGAGAGGCTAATCAAATTCCTGAATAAGAGCCCAGTGGTAGGCTGAATAAAGGTACCCCAAAGATGTTCACATCCTAATTTCCACAGCCTCTGAATGTGTCACCTTACTATGTGACAACTGTGATTAAGAATCTTGAGGTGGAGAGACTATCCTAGATTATACAACTGAACTCAATGAAATAACAAGATGTGGTACATATATGCAATGGAATATTACTCAGCCATAAAAAAGAATGAAATAATGCCATTTGGAGCAACATGGATGGACCAAAAGATTGTCACACTAAGTGAAGTCAGTCAGAGAAAGACAAATATCATATGCTATCACTTATATGTGGGATCTAAAAAAATCGTATAAATGAACTTATTTACAAAACAGAAATAGAGTCACAGATGTAGAAAACAAACTTATGGTTACCAAGGGGGAACAGGGGGAGGGATAAATTGGGAGATTGGGATTGACATTTACACACTAGTATATATGAAATAGATAACTAATAAGAACCTACTTTATAGCACAGGGAACTCTACTCAATACTCTGTAATGACCTATATGGAAAAGAATCTAAAAATGAGTGGATATATGTATAACTGATTCAGTTTGCTGTACAGCAGAAACTAACACAACATTGTAAATCAACTATACTCCAATGAAAATTAATTAAAAAAAAAAACAAGTGTACTTATAACGGCAAGTCAGGGGGAGAGAAGATGTGAGCACAGAAGCAGAAGCTGGGGTGATCTGAGGAAGCACACATGGGCCAAGGAATGTGGGCAGCCTCTAGAAGCTGGAAAAGGCAAGGAAGTGGATTCTCACCTAGAGCCTCCAAAAGAACTCAGTCCTGTGCACACTACTTAGAGCTTCTGACCTCCAGAACTGTAAGATAATAAACTTGTGGTGCTGTAAAACCACTAAGTTTGTGGCAATCTGTTACAACACCAATAGGGAACTAACATCAGACCCCAGTTCATCTCACAGTCCAGATATCACTTATGTAAGTCTGATTAAATTAGTAGGAAACAAGCAAACTATCAGCTGTTTTACCATTAATTTAAAGGTATTTTTTCTCCTATGTTGCTTTCTGTTTGTTTCAACACTATCTACTTAAATAAAACACCTTTCTTCTTGATGTCGAATGACAGTCAAAATAAATCTGCACAGGACTAAGCCTAGTAATAATGACTAGAATCACATGATAGGATTTTATAAAAATCACTATAAATGCTCAAATAAATGACACCCCTGACTGGGAAGTATATGAATTTGGAACTGTGGGCATGTGTGGGTGTACGTGGATGTTTTTATTTATGTGTACACATATTTATTTATGTGTACATGTTTTTATTCTCATTAGATGAGAAAGTACAAAAATGTGATATCTTTCTATTATGAGAAAATTGTACTTAATTGTATATTTCTATGCTTTCTATTGGCTACACAATTTGCAATCATCCTATGCCTTATTAAGCACCAAGTGTTTTTGGTGCTGCATAATGGCAATTCGTACTTACAAGAACACCTTATATAAAACCAAAACAAAATTGAAAATTTTAAGAAGTACATTATCCCCAGGAAGAAGCTTTGCTCATTTATCATTTCTATCATAATGAACAAATGAAAAGTATCTCTGTAAACATTTCAAATTCAAGTTGACATTTAATTTTCAAGGAGAAAGTTGTTTTTTTTCCTTGATCATTTAACATTGGCTCCTTGTTTTTTTCAGGCAGTGATATGGAAAATTGTAAAGCACTCATCATAGACTTGTTTGGAACTGCTTCTTTACCAAGAAAAGGCAAAAAGTACCCATAATGAAAACCTGGTTCTTTATTTAGCAAGAGACAGAGGATATATTTTTTCAGTGGAATAAAACTGGTACATTCAACATAGTTGACTTAAGTTTTTATTATCACTAGACTAATGCTTTGCAATTCTGTTTTCTTTTCTGAAATTTCAATAGCAATGCTCTATTTCCTTTTTACCTTCCCTTTCTCCAAAGCCCACTGAAATGATTCTACAGAGTTATTTCATATACTACATTTTTAAGGAAAGAAACAATTTTGACAGGTTTCCTTCTTAAATGTTAAAGAAATAGCCTAAATTATTGACATTTCCCTGCAAGTTCTATTCTCTAAATCCTGTATGATTCTCATCCAATCTCCCAGGGGGAACCAAATTCCACATCTTTTTTCTCATCTCTAAGCTTAGTGAGATATGAAGCAGATGGTTAGGCTTTGGCTGTTTCAGGGATGATGCAATATCTCCTATTCCTTTTGCTGTTTTTTAACTATTAAGGGCTCTTCGAAGACTACAATTTTACTTATCTCAAGTCCCTATTTTGACTTTTACATATATTTTTCAATCACAATTTCTTATTCTCTATTTAAAAAGACTTTAAACTTATTAATTTAACTAATGTTCACTTACTATGAACCAAAATAAGCACTGAGAACATAATGATGGAGACAACAGGATTTCTACCCAGAAATTGCTGAGGGGTAGACAAAAATAAATATTTACAGTAATGTGTAGTCGGTGCTAATATAGGTGTATCTAGTATGTTGAAGGAGCACTGAAAATGGAGCAACTCCTGCTGTAGGCAACCGGGGTCAGGGGCTGAGATGAGGAGAGAGCATGCAGAAGATATTTTTAGTTGCCCACCCGACAGCTACTTTTACCACTTTTGAAAATCCCACTTCCCACTACAGAGACAGGGAAGGCCATATGCTTGCTTTCCCAGTCCTTCTTGAACCTACGACATGGACATAGACCCCACTGTTGATTAATGATTAATTCCAATCATATCATTGGGCTACCCTGAGGCGCCCCTGCATCCCATCCTGCTAATCTCTAGACATTTTGTTACATTATGCAATCAATACCCTTAATTACTTAGCCATGGTATGCTGGGTAATTTCACTACCAATCAGAAGTAACTGATACAGGTATGAGGGCAGCTTCCCAGAAAAAGGTAATTTTTAATCGTTTTAATAAATGTATATGAGATTGCCAAACTGAGAAGATGGGGGATGGCATTCCAAACAAAAGGAAGATCACATAGGGAAAACACTGAATATTAATGGAACACCAAGTGATTAATATAGCTGAAGTTTAGTTTATGTGTCAAAGATAGGCTGGAAAATAGATTGAATATTTATATTGTTTGGCTTAAATATAGTCAACATTTTAATATGCTCTTCATAACCATTTAGTAAGACTTATTACTGTGTTATTTTAAGTTACTAGATTTTGAAAAGACTCCTTTTACGGGAGGTAATAAAATAATACTATAAATGGTAATAGTTATTGAGTGTTCACTATGTACCAAATGTTAAATTAAACACTTTGTGTATTTCATTTAATACTCACAAAAATCTGTTATTGGCATCTTGCAAATCAGATATGAGATTGTTTGGAAAGTTAAGTGACTAATGTCACCCAACTAGCAAGTGGCATGGTCAAGACACAAATACTCATCTAACTGACGCAAAGCCTGCTCTCATAACTACTAGAGGAGGTTTTGTTTTGCATTTGTTTTTGTTTTTGTTTCAATTTGTCATTTTGAAAACAATTATTTCACTGGGAGTATATTTATCACTACTGACCTCTAGGCATTAAATGCCAACAGTGCCTCCATCATTGTGACAACTCACCGTGACATCCCACGTATTAATGTGCCTTTAACACAGATGCTGGACTAAAGAAACCTACTTGGAAATCCTATAAACAGTTATTATTCACCCTACTTTAAGTTACTGAGACTTTGCATCAACCTCATACTTCCAAAATAGGTCTCAAGGCTTTCTTCTCAAATCTTTCCCACCTGTTGGATGTTACCTAAAATTCTATGTGTTTGGGTCTCAGATCTGTAAAGGTAGCAACTATCCCTGTAAGAAGTGAAACTTTGCTCATCATTTATTTACAACATTGTGAATAAAAGATAAAAGGAAGGTATTTATGGAAATGGGAGCAATCATGAAGATATACTGCAGATGAAAAGACTGAATATTAACAAAGGAGGTTGGAAGCACCATAGGCACACACCCTTTATGACACTGTCAAGAACTTGTTCCCTAGAATTCTCCACAATCAAAGGCATGGAGTAAATGAACTTTCCAACTCCTTTTATTTTATCTCCATGATCAAACAAATATTTAAAATGTATGCAAGTCCTCTGGGGGAAAAACAAAAAGGATGGTGAAATAGTGGTTTTCATACTATGGTATTCTTTTGTAGACATATATCTAAAACCCAAACTATCAAGTGAGAAGAGTATCGTTATTAGTTAGTGTGATAGAGGACAGAGGTCCTAGTTAGGCGGGCTTGTGTTATTTGGGTAATTGTGAAATATCAATAAAAGTTCAATGGGTTTCCTAAACACAACTATAAGTAACACAGATAATTAAGTACTCTACAGAAGACACACGTCATGAGAACATGAATCCTCGTGAAAGTAATTATTACTCTATCAAAGAAAAGGTCTAATGTAACATTTTAATGTTAATAGGGAATTAGAAAAGGTACCCATGGGGGCCTAAATGAATATAAATTAAGCCTCATAATGTTTTCAGAAATGTAAATGCACACATTTTCTCACATTATACTAGTGCTTGTTCTTTCCACAATTAAGAAATTATTGAGAAACAGTATACTTGAATCTAACAAAACACATATTAAGTCATGTTATCAGACTATCAGAGTGTTGTTATTTTCTGTAGTTTAAGTGTTGGTGATCTTTTTTTTAACATCTTTATTGGAGTATAATTGCTTTACAATGGTGTGTTAGTTTCTACTTTATAACAAAATGAATCAGCTATACATATACATATGTCCGCATATCTCTTTCCTCTTGCATCTCCCTCCCTCCCACCCTCCCTATCCCACCCCTCTAGGTGGTCACAGAGCACCAAACTGATCTCCCTGTGCAATGCGGCTGCTTCCCACTAGCTATCTATTTTACGTTTGGTAGTGTATATATGTCCATGCCACTCTCTCACTTTGTCCCAGCTTACCCTTCCCCCTCCCCGTGTCCTCAAGTCCATTCTCTAGTAGGTCTGTGTCTTTATTCCCGTCCTGCCCCTAGGTTCTTCATGCCCTATTTTGGTTTTTTTTAGATTCCATATATATGAGCTACCATACGGTATTTGTTTTTCTCTTTCTGACTTACTTCACTCTGTATGATAGACTCTAGGTCCATCCACCCCACTACAAATAACTCAATTTCATTTCTTTTTATGCCTGAGTAATATTCCATTGTATATATGTGCCACATCTTCTTTATCCATTCATCTGTCGATGGACACTTAGGTTGCTTCCATGTCCTGGCTATTGTAAATAGTGCTGCAATGAACATTGTGGTACCTGACTCTTTTTGAATTATGGTTTTCTCAGGGTATATGCCCAGTAGTGGGATTGCTGGGTCATATGGTAGTTCTATTTTTAGTCTTTTAAGGAACCTCCATACTGTTCTGTATCAATTTACATTCCCAAGTTTTGGTGATATTTTCGCTGCATAAGTCATATTTAATTAAAATATAAGAAAATGGAGGATAATAAAAAAGGAAAAAATTAAATCTTCTGAAATTTACCACTTGTAGATGATAACCACTATTGCATTTTTAAACATTTCTGTAGACTTCTGTATACAGAAAAAATACATATAAATTGTTGGAATTTTTTAGAGCACTTAATATATTGCTCTGTGCATTGCCCTTTTTTACACAAAAATATTTCGGGGTAAAGCTTCATCTTGGTAATTCTAATTCTGTTTAAATAAGTAGAATAAGGACATGACACGCTATATATGAATTTTCCATATTTTTTTAAGTTTTAAAAATTGGGAACTACTTTGATGTTCAAAAATAGATACTAGGTAAAACTAAAAGTTGCAATAAACAACTCTGTAGGTAATCACTGGTTACCTGTTTTACTTAAAAAAAAAAATACAACCTAATGAATAAAAGTGAGATTCTGCAAAAGAATTGATTTTTTAGAGCTTTTGATGCACTTAGACAAGTTGCCCTCCAATATAATGTCAAATTTTAAACCCCAAACTTATTTGTATCCCACATCTTAACCTACACTTACTTGTTAGTTTTTTATCTGTCAGTCCAAGAGATTATATCATTTTAAATATTTGTGTTTCTATGACCCTCAAACATTTTCTTCACATTTTCTGACCAGTTTCAGGAACATGTTAATTTTCAGAGACCCAGTGATGACATAACTTGGAAAAACTTCATGAGGCCTGAACATCCTGGTGCCTGCCACATAAATAATCTATGTGTCTGAGGAAATTTAGGTTTTAAGTTAAGTGTGACCTCATTCTGAAGGTGTATTCTTAGGATGCGGTAGCCTTCCCAGAAGATACCTCTAGAGCAGGCTTGAGGGAGAATTAACTACACATGCAATTTTGTAGTTAAAGTTCCTTTGTTGAATAATCCTCCTCACTTGCTCTTTTGATAGGTATGGCTGGCCAATTTTAAGGAAAAGCCTTGTCACTTTACTTTCCAATGAAAACTCCAATAGGATTTTCCAAAAACGTTTCAATATAAATTTTGCAACGAATAACATTCTCTTTCCTGTTTTTCAAAGAAAGTGGGAAAGGGACTCAAAATACTACCTCTGTTTTGGGAAAGCTCAAAAACAGAGGAAGTATTTGGAGTCCCTGATCTTCCTGTCCAGCCTCTACCATAAGGCCACTGAAAAGCCCTAGGTAATATCTTTATTATCATGTGCCTACAGTCACACAGGAAAAACACTACCTGAGGAATCTAAGAAAGTTGATAATGGAAGACCACCACCTTCAACAGAGGATGGAACATTATGTAGCCAACATTCAGGTATCATTGGGGTATCAATTCTGATACTAAGTTTCTACTGTACCAAAATTAATATATTTAAATTGTAATCTAATTCAGAGAAGGGAAGCACAGAAAATTCTGACATATCCTAAAGCTAGAATTCACTTTAATATTCATCAAACTGTCTTTAAAAATGCACATACATATGCGCACACTGTAGGTACTGGTTAAAAATATATTTTTACATATGTAATGTATGTATATTTATGTTTAATCGTGATACATGTCTTTATGTAACTTTAAAAGATACACTATAAAAGTATACATATATATATTTTTATGTACAAAAGTAACATAAAAGTTATGTCATCTTCTAATCAGAAGAAAGGAGTCCTATTTTCTTCTTTAGTTACACATAACTCAGTGTGCCAAAAAATCTAGCTATTTCAACCTTTTAATTTGTAGGATTTGGATCGTCAGTCTTCTAATTTGCATATTTATATTTCTTTCCCCTCAGAGCTTGGTAAGTCATGAAAATCATTCCTAAAATCTTCTTAAGATCATAACAGAAATTAATGTTTTTTTCCCATTAAAATATGTCAAATCTGGATATTACTTGTGAATTGAATTACCTTCTATTTGTTTGAGGAATGGATAACTATATTTTAAAAGCCTATCGGCTAGTGGTCAAAGATCAATAGATGAATAATAGAAATCTGTGTTCTATAGAAAAAAGGATAACGAGCATTATGGATGTGTTCATAAAACAAAATTCAAATATGTTATGCCCATAATGTTATGGCCATAATGTTATGCCCATAATGCCCATAATCTTTTGAGAGATTATTAGCAGACGATTGGGGAGGTAAAAGTGTAAGCAAACATGAGAAAAAAGAAAATTTTAGGGATTCTGTGCTTTGATTGATATTACCTATGAATAAGTCTTGATTTCTAAAAGATTAAAGTGGATATCTTCCACTATGATTAAATAACCTCTTTGAAGTACTCTAAATGTTTAAGCTATTTTAAAATATATTTAGAAAAAATAATTAGACACAAGAAAAAGCTAACATTTAGATAATAAACACTCAAGAAAAAAATATATCAGTACCTGCCATCACATATTTCTGTTACATTTTTGAATTTCCCAAACTATGTTGTATATTTAAAGAAGACTAAATTAATTTCAACTCTTGCAAATATTAGTATATTAACACAATATCTCATTATGTTTTTATTATCAACCTTCTTAATTATTATTCATTATATACATTTATTCTCTTGTTTCCCAAGGATACTTATCCTTTCTTTCACCTGGAACTATAAACACAGTTATGTAAATATCATTATGTGTCTTACACATTATTCAATAAATGCTTTAATTAATTATGGTGAAAGTTTTATTTTAAAAAACTTTGCTGAGGAAAAACATTTTTTTCTCATTATTTAAGTGGTAGCAGTGTTGTAATTCAGTTTAAAAATCCAAAATTTTAAAAAATTTAAATAAAAGCAATTTTAATTCCTTTATGGTCAGCTAGATTATAGTAACTACTAGAGAGCCCAACCTAACTGTAAAATTTTACCCAATATAAAAAAATACAGGGAGAAACTAAAGTGGTAGAAAACAACTGTTAGGGAAATAGATATGTCTCTAAAGATTGGAGAAAAGATTGAGTAATTAATATTCCCAAGGGATTGAGACTCCTTATGCCTGCCAAAATCATGACATCCTTTGAAGAAGTTTCTACCTTCTGCTTTATAATTGCTCCTGGATACCTATATGGGCTAGCTGCAAAAATGTGATTTTGATTACTCTTCTTTCCATATGTACTTGAGTTAACTCAAGTAAGCAAAGCTCTTTCTCGTTCTAAAAAGTGTATATGGCAAATATGAATAATAGGGAAAAACATTTAAGGATGAGATTTACCCAAAAAAAAAAAAGAAAAATTCCACTACCCCTATTCTGTTTCTCTGACAAGGGAAAAAATAATGTCTAGCAGCAATTTTTGTTCTTCTGCTTCTAACTTGAAGATGAAAGTCGATTTGTGAATATTTAAAGTTTTTCTTAACATGCTGATATTTGAGGTAGACAAATTATAGTAAATTATTGTGTTGAATGTTTTAGTATTGTAATGGATGAGTTACAAGTTGGAAATTTGTGGACTCTAAAACAAGAAGAAATGTAAATTAGTGGGGAAAGTTTCTGAACACCTGGTACTTTCTTTCAGTTGTTTTATATGTCATATGTTCTCCACCTCCCCCAAAGAGATTTGGGTCATACCCATGCTCAGTTTTGAATCATCTTCTTTTTTACTTAGTTGATACTATTTTCAACAAAGTCTTAAAGATTTTGATAAAATTATTTTCAATGCATACATAATATCCTTTATTATGTCTAAAGTAAATATTCAAGAATTGTACACAATTTGATTTCAAATACTTTCTATAGCTCCAAAGACTTAGAATAAGAGAGCAAGGAAAAGAGAGTGCATAACTTCAAAAAATTCGGGGTTTGTGACAAATGTTTGGGAATGTGTTTAAATGACCCATCACAAACAGAATGAAAATGACGCTACTGACAATGGAAAGAAAATACTGAGTAATCATGTGCAAGAAAGACTAAAAGTCAAAATTCTAAGCCAAAATCTGTATTTTACTTCACTCCTATCTCATCTATTTAACATTATTATATTATATGCTTAATTGATAAACTGTAAGTGCTCCTTATCTGATGAAAATTGTGCAGCCTTGGAAATTTCCCCATACCTAACCTGAGTACTCATAGAAGAAAACAGAATAAAAAAAACTGATTTTAGTAACAGGAGTCACTCCTAGTAGACATTTAAATTTCTGGTAGTCTGAGTTCTTTTCCTTGCCTCATTTCTGCAATTTCTAATCTAGCCACCTCACACCTTTCCTATTTACTATCATGAAACAATATTTATTATTTGAGAGATTTAAAAGTAAATTGAATCTACTAAATAATATCTATACCCTGGAATAGACCAAATAACATTCCTTTTCTTAGCATATCACCCAACTCAGACCACATGATAAGATTCTTATAAATACACACAGTACATAAAGTATTTTATCTTCTCCTTAAAAATATTTATCCATTTCAGCTACTTGCAATGACCAATAAAGCTAGCTGTGTTTCTCTTACCTTACTCCTACCAGTGTTTGAAATAGCTCCTTTGGTGGGACAATCTATAACCTGAGTGTAGATAATACCTGCACAAGTGATTCATTAGTTTAAATAAAGATAAAAATGTGAACTCAGTGGATTTTTACATTGATATAAATTTAAAATCAAGAGTTGGATACATCCCATTCCACAAAAGTTTGGTGTAACTGAAAAGCAAAAAGGAAAGTAGAGGTCAGACACTGGGCTCCAAACTCCTCTTGATGCTTTCTCCTGGGCAAATGACACCAGGGCTTTGGTCATGATTTTTCTCCTTTAGAAAACTAAATATTGCTGACAGCATCTTTAAAATTGTCCTAGTGATCTTGTATTTGAATACTGTGCTATGCAGACACATATATGCTGGATAAATGAATATTAAAGGTTTGACTCTTTTATTTTGAAATTCCTCCTAGTGAAAACTTACTAGATTTGCTTCATTTAAATACATTAACTTCATTACTTAATATCCTTATCTTGTTTTTGAGCAACCGATTTCTTTTTATTTTGCAACTTTGCTCTAAGTTATTTTTGTGAATTTTTAAAGAGTCATTTGTACAAAGACTGAAAAATAGTCACCATTTTTTATATTCAGAATAATCTGACAATATAAATTATACCACAATAAAGTTGATTTAGAAAAAACACGATAATGGTTCTTACCTCAATGCTAATATACTTGTTGTAGACATATTTTGAAAAATTAGTTTTTGGAATAAGGAGATACATCTTATTGTGACTTCTTCAAAGCATACAATATATATCTAATATATTTGTTGTAGACATATTTTGAAAAATTAGTTTTTGGAATAAGGAGATACATCTTATTGTGACTTCTTCAAAGCATACAATATATATCTAATATATTTGTTGTAGACATATTTTGAAAAATTAGTTTTTGGAATAAGGAGATACATCTTATTGTGACTTCTTCAAAGCATACAATATACATCTAATATATATATTAAGTCATTTAAACTGGGCAATTATTTGTATGTGATTCATTTTATTCCTTTTTCAGCACCATAACTAATTTCTGAGGTTTTCTAATGAATCCACTTGTTTTTACAAATACAACCTTGTTATGTTCCCGTTATTATAAATTGCTTTATAGTATAATATTTTATTATATAGAGAGATGTTTTCTTTTCAGAGGATATTTTCTAATTAGCAATCTAAACCTATTTCAGCTCCTCAAAAGTGGCAAGAGCAATTTTTGAGAAGAGATACACCAATCCATTTGCATTATGGAAATCCATACTGCCCTAAAATCAATAGTTAACAAAGTTGTTTGGGGGACCATCTGCATTAGAATTATCTGGAATGTGGGTTAGCAAAAGCAATTCCTGGTTTCTTGTTAGGATCTCTGGAGGTAGGGTCCCCAAATCAGAATTTTATAAAGCTCCTCAGGTAATCTTTAAGCTTACTAAGGTTTGAGAACCTCTAACCCAGAGTGTTATGCTTCTTTGTTAATTCTGAATCATATCTTTATATAAGTTAGGCTTATAATTTAAAGGGTTTCTCATCTTCATTATAATCTAAGCAACCTACCGTGTGTTTTACAGTGAATACTAGATCTCAGTTTGGAACAAGTGCATCTCTTGTTAATGTGAGATTCTAACATGGTCTCATATGCCCAGCTGTGCTCCGGAGAAAAGTGTCAGCCTCTCGCCATTGATTCTCCTTCTCCTTATTAAGAAAATGGGCATTTATTTAAAATGTGAAAGAAATTACAACACATTACAAATTTTAAAAAGCTGACAAATACATAAAACATCAATTCAAAACTAACATGATGTTTTTATTAATTGACTGGCACAGCTCCATAATACCTTTTCCTCTATATTTTTTTTAACTACAGATACATGAATCATCTTTCTAATTATATTTTCTACAGAGAGAGTAAAAAGTTAATCCAGTCTTTCCTCTTGAGTACTTGATCAAATTTTCATTATCATTATTAGCTTAGAAAAGTTTATTTAAATTTCATAACTTCTTACTGAAAGTGCCATGGAAAGTGCATGCTTGTCAATTTGGGGGAAATCTCTCTATAGCTTTTTCTTATATATGAGCTGTAAGATTTAGAATAATTTTCTGTAGAGTAGTTGCTTGCTTTTTGTTCACTATCCACCTAGAATACTTCTGATGTTATTAAGCACATTCATATTGTGACATGACCACTGGTCCTGCACCTGTGGATCATGATGTTGGGTATGTCATTACAGTGAGTAAAAGCCAATGATACACTAGAGTGGTTATAAATAACTATACATAAAAGTGATTGAATCATATAAATTACCTTACTAAACACAAATTAAATATATTATCTGCTCAATTCCCTCAAATCAGACTCCAAAAATCACTCCATTGTTTATTCTCCACAGTGACTCCACAGTCACTCCAATGTTTACTCTCATCTCTATTTTCACCTTTCTCAGTAATAAGCACTACAGTTCACCCATCTGCGAAACTGGGAAATTTTGTTTTCCCAGTTTTAACTATGTCCACTTGGTTTGATTTCATGGAGACAGAACAAGAAAAAAAAAATCTTCACAGTTAAAATTTAACTTAAAATTCTATTGTTATTGGCAGGCAGAGACCTGGGACTATTTCTAAACCTCTGCTTCGCAAACAACTCACATATCCAATGAGTCACTGAATTATGGTAATTTTATTTCCTACATCCTACTTAGCACTAGAATCTCATCTCTTCTTTCATTCCAACTGGCACTTCCACAGTCTAAGTCAGGAGCATCTCCTGCCTAGAGCCCTACAATGGCCTCCTCCTGCACTAAGTTTTGTTGCCCTTCAATTCATTCTCTACAGTATATGCCATTTTTAGAATGTGCATTTGGTCATTTAAAATCCCTGCTTAAATTCTTCAAAAATTTAGAATTAAGTTTTTGTCCTACGTCAGTAAACATAGTGCAAAGGATCTTTAGGATTGAACCCTTGTCCACAATTTCCCCCTTTCTCCTAAAAACTCAGGGATCTAGCCCAACCTGACTGACTTTGGTCTTTCACTACAACATGTATTTTCTTGCCTCAGTGCCTTGATAGTTTCTGAACCTTCTGCTTAGACCACTCTTCTCTTTTCACCCACTTCTTTTTTTCTTTTAAACATCTTTATTGGGGTAAAATTGCTTTACAATGGTGTGTTAGTTTCTGATAAAGTGAATCAGCTTTACATATACATATATCCCCATATCACCTCCCTCTTGCATCTCCCTCCCACTTTTCCTAACCCACCTCTCTAGGTGGTCACAAAGCACTGAGCTGATCTCCCTGTGCTATGTGGTTGCTTCCCACTAGCTATCTATTTCACATTTGGTAGTATATATAAGTCCATGCCACTCTCTCACTTCGTCCCAGCTTACCCTTCCCCCCCCCTTGTCCTCAAGTCCATCCTTTCTCTGTCTTCGTATTTATTCCTGTCCTGCCCTTAGGTTCTTCAGAACCTGTTTTTTTTTTTTTTTTAGATTCCATACATATGTGTTAGCATACTGTATTTGTTTTTCTCTTTCTGACTTACTTCACCCTGTATGACAGACTCTAGGTCCATTCACCTCACTACAAATAACTCAATTTCGTTTCTTTTTATGGCTGAGTAATATTCCATTGTATATATGTGCCACATCTTCTTTATCCATTCATTTGTCGATGGACACTTAGGTTGCTTCCATGTCCTGGCTATTGTAAATAGAGCTGCAATGAACATTGTTTTACCCACTTCTTATACCAGATCTACCTTATGTCTCAATTTAAAAGTCAGATATTATGGGAAATCTGACTCCTGTGCTTTTCAATGGAACTTTGTATTTCTGTTCTCATGGTACTAATCATAGTTGACTCTCATACCTTGTTCAATTATCTGCCTTTCTCCCTAGATCATAAGCCTAAGTGAAAGTAGGAACAATGTCTTGCTCATCATTCTCTGCCAAATATATAAACTCAATAAGTATTTATTGGAATAAATTACTAAATAACTGAAAAATATTTGCAATCAAACATATTGGGGCATTTTTATGGCTTCAGTAAAGTTATTTAAATGGATCATAAATCAGTTTTCTGATGTATAAAACAGAAATAATAGTATACACTCCATGGATGTGTTGTGAAAATTATTAATAATATATATGAATATTAACAGTCTGTGGCATGCACACTGGGAGTGCTCAACAATGAAGTATACTACCATTAATTAGATTTTTATTGCTTCATATTGACTTCGAATTTTGTTTTTTGGTATATTCACTTTGGCTAGCTGAAAACACCATCAATTGTTTCATTGGTCAAACCACTGGTCAAGGAATCCTAACCCTTGTCATTTTTTCTCCTGGTTCAATGACTTTCTATGCTGGAAATATTGGTCAGTGGACACTTTGGTGGGAATAGCTTCTTGACCATTAGGAAAGTGTCATTGTACATTACACTGTGATATTGTTTTCTCATTCTTACATGCTTTTCTGTTCTTGACCAGCATTTTTTTGTCTATATTATTTTTACAAGAAACAACAGACTTTGGTGAGGGTGCTATTAGAATGACTACTGCTCAAATTTAAAAAAAAAAAATCCTTTTTCTCTGGTTCATTTCTTTTTCCTAAAGAACAAATCCATTTTCACAATTATATTTTTTTAATAAAATTCTGCCAGCTGAAATTGACACAGAAAATTGCACACTTGTGGGCAATCACTATTCAATTACACAAACACACACACAATTTGAATGAACAAAACAAATGACATAGAAAAGGAGAGAGTAGGCAAATAAAAACAGTAGTATATGAATTGAGGTAAGTGGACTGCAATATAATCTTTCACAAAAATACCTATTTTCTCTTGTCCAAATTGTCTTTCTGTGAGCTTGAAAAGGTTATTCTGTTTTGTTAAATTGAAATTACTGTGTTGACTATTTTGACAATGCAATCAAACAGTTCAATCATTCTGTGACCATTAGCCTCCCTGGCAGAATCACAGCCACAGGGACATCTAATGCTGTGAAAAATAATTCTCAGTGTAATTTCCAAAAACCTACTGGCTGTAAATAATAATAGACGTGTAAGTTATATTTCAACTAGCAAGACTTGTTTTCCTGTTCAATTTCTATGAAACCAAATCAAACGCATATATGGTACATAGTATATGTGTAAACAAAGTTCCAACCATTCACTCAGCTTAGCGTTTTCCACCTGTTTTATAAAAATGAATTAAACTAGGTATTTGTTTAAAAAAGGTTTACCTTTCATTTCACAACCCTGTGAAAAAATACTACTCTTTTTCACCTTATCTCAAAGTTCTCCCACAAATTCTATGTATTTAATTTTATTACAAATACTATTTTTATTTAAATTATGTTTTTGAATATAGGCAGTACCTCTCTCCCTAAAAGGAAAACAGGGCATTTTGAAGAAAAAGCAAGATGCACACACTAAGAGACCTAAAACTATAGGTTCACAAATTAAGTTGATTGATTATTAATTCTTAAATAATTCCAGTGAAGTCAAATAAAGTAGTTCCACTAAGTAAATTAAATAATAATAATCAAAGGAATATGCAATTTCTTCCCCTACATTCAATCCTGCAACATCAAGTATATAATTTTTTCCTTTACAAAAGTCTCTAAATTTTTGATAAATTATAAATGTTATTGGATTGAACAGTGTCCCTACCACTTAAATTTAGGAGAAAAAAAAATTTTGTCTGACTTAGTGAATGTTATTAGCTTTGTGTCTAGTTTTTATTATAGTACTTTCACCACTAATGCAGGAAATGAGGGTACTATGAATGTATTTTGGGACCTCAAGAGGAAGTAATTTCAATGCAATATGAATATTATAGGGAAAAGACTCATCCAAAATATTTCAGAGTATAATAGTGACAGAGTGAAAAGAATACTATATTTATCAATTAATAAACATTTGTATAGCTGTCTTGGAGTCAAGCTCTGTCCTAGTTTTACACAAACCTGAAAAACTGCAAGACAATAACAGTTTAGCAATAAGATTAATCATAAATTAAAAATGGCAATGCACATTTCCAAGAGCAAGTCATTAGACCAGAAAATGACACTGTCATATCTCTAAAAGCTAGTACATAACAAGCATTCAATTAATATTAGTTGAAGAAAGAAATGTTTTTGTTTAACAGATGTGTGTACAAAGGGCTAAGGGGATGGAAAGGACGGTACCCTTCCCTTTTTTTCAAGAGTAGAGAAAAGCAGATTAAAATAAGGAAAGGCTAAAAAGAGAAAATCTTTGATCTGGGCTTGAAAGATAATGGATGATGGATTTCCCAGGCATAGAAGGGGATAATGAAAGAGGTAAAGTTTACCACTTGAAGAGGTTTAGGAAAGTAAGGACATTTCAGGAAGAAGAAATAATTTAAATAAAAGGCATATTGTTGAGCATAACATGCTCAAAAGTTTTAGACTTTACTTCATCAGTAGAGGAATGACACTGAATAGTTTAAAGAAGGTTTTAAACATTGTTTTAAAGAAGCATCTCATAATGTGACAAAAGGAGAACTTTGTCAGCAGTTTGGTGAATGACTCAGAGATAGAAAATCTTGAAGAAAGTAGGCAGACTAATTAACAAAGTGTGACAACACCTTCTCAGCCATGTAACAAAGAGGGCCTAAACTTGGATAATGAAAAAAGAAAGGAGAGATAGAAATAAAGTAGCCATTTCAGAGGTGAAGTGGATGGCACCAAATGGATCAGTGTGAAAACACTGCAGGAAATGGCGGTGTACCTGGTGCAAGTGTTCTGAGTGGATGCACCATTAAATGAAGTAGACAGGAGACAAAAATAAGTTCAGTGGGAAAGATAAGTGCTGTTTTGAGAATATGGGATTGAAGGGAATAATGTGAGATTTAGGGGGAAATGTCCAAAAACTGTTAGAAATGTGATTCTAAGATAAAGGTGGGAGGATGGGGCCACTATGTTTGTTCATAGTGTCCAATTTCATGGAGGATTGGAATCAGAGGAGGCTGCACTGTTAGAAAGGAAGTAACTGGAAAACCGAAATGATTTTGACAAAGAACAAAAGAAAAGTCTTATTTACAGTAGCCTGAGGAGGTTAAGATGACAAAACAACTGCAGAGTGATATTTCCAAAGTAAAGGAAAAAACTGCAGGTGAATGAGAAAGTAAGAGCTGAGCTTGGAGTGGGGTGTAAGTGATTATTTGTCATGTTTGCTGTTTTTCAATGAAGATAAACATGGGAAAGAACTGTAAACTAAGGAAATAAACCAAAGGGTATGTAAAGATTAATAGATAGTTTAAAGGGAAGATCATGATGAAGTTAATAGAGAAAAACAAGATCACAGAGAAAAACATTGAGAAGATAATTTAGAAGTGATACTTTTTCAAAGACAAAAGGATATCTAGATAAGAATTTAAAGTATGATTAAACATGACGATAAAGTGGGAGAAAATTGAAAAAATTCTTGTTTGATGAATTATTTTCTCTGTAGGCTAAAGGTGAAATGGGGGTGGCAGGGTTTGAAAAGAGTGGTATAAATTTGAAGCAGCTCTTGTTCAAAGTATTTCTGGAAAGCGACAGCCATGAAATGGCATTAGAGATCCTTCTTTTTGATTCATTGATAGCATTTGTTCACCCAGTTGAATTAATATTTCTCAGGTAGAGTTCAGTGTACTCTAACAACTCTGACCTATGTTTTGAACTATATTATTGCCCTACTGGGCTGATTCCTACTAAAATATTTGTTTCCTTCTCATTGTTTCCTCCTCCTTTTATATGGTTTTGAGAATTATTAAGCTTTGCCTATCATAGAACACATTATTCTAATAGTAAATAAATTATTATTCATATTATTCCTAGGAGAATGTTGTTATCATTGGTTGACTCTGCTTGGCACAGACCTTATGGCATCAGAGGGTCTGTATTTACATGTGGTCCCTACATTTACTTGTTCTGCATCTTCTAGTTACCTTAAGTTGTTTTCTCATTTTTAGGAATTATAGGAATAATATCTATTGGAAGGATCAACTGAGCTAAAGAGTGTATCTACATATAGAAGCTGATGCATAAAGAATAGTTGTAAACCCTTTGCGGATGTTTTTTGACAATGTTACATTCTATTAGGACAAAAGTACTATTATACCACTCTTCAGTGTTCATTGATGCCTCACCCTTGCCATCTGTCCCAGAGGTATCTGCCTGTCATGCTCTTTCCTGTCTTTTTTGTTCAACATGGAAATGGCTAGATTTGAATTGAAGAAACCAAAAATAGCAAAATTGATTTACTTTAGGAAAGCTACTAGATGAAGGTCAGAATAGATTCAGAAGGTGAAGGAAGGAGGGCAAAAATGAAAAGTTTGGTAGTAGGAGAATGGGGAAGAGGAATAGGAAAGAGTTTTGAGTAACTGCCACTCTGTGGAAATTGCTGGAGAAAAGGATAAGATATTTAGTACCATTTGTTCTGTTTTGTGTAATGAATTCTCTTCAACTCCTCTGCAAAGGATTCCAGTACAGATGAAATTTATTTTTCAATACTTAAAAAAAAAATTAGTCTGGCTATTCCTTTGAATGAAACACTAGGACACCATACTGTCATACTACTGCTCTAATCAGGTCATAAAAATATTCTTTATCTGATTGTCTACATGATAGATCTAAGCAGTGTACACATTAAATGGGGGCAGTAAAACGAACACTCACAAATGTTAGCACAACATTTATACATAAACTGAACGGGTGAGAAACAAAATTACTAATTTCCCTAAGTTAGATGGCCTCTACTAATCTATCATCATCTTTTTCTAAGTTCTTAATGGAAATACTTGCGTGAAAGTCAGCTCTGGTGTAAACACAGAGCTGTATCGTCATTGGTAAATCCTATAAATTAGTCTAAATTAATTCCTCTGTCTGCCTCTCAACTCCAATCCAAAAAAAAGAAAAAGACTTTCTCATATATCTATCCATAAAATTCCCATGGATTTTCATAGAAATTGTTCACCCAAATGAAAGACACTTCACCATATGAAAGGTTTTGTGAAGGGGAGGGAGAGTGGCATTTAATATACAATTGGAAAAAAATATTTCCCTCTAAATCAACCACAACAAAAGATACAAGTAAGTAAAGTGCTTGGATAGGTGAAGCAGTATAACAGAAGACTTATTAAATGGGGATGAAAGTTTCTTTCTTCAGTTCTACAAATAACCATTTTATTTCTTTTTGTTCACTGTCATATTATACTTAAACTGATTATTAAAAGCAAATTTAGCATAGTATTAAAGAGATACTGAGATGTACTAAAAGACAAAACCAAAAATTATTATATTAAAAAACAAGATCTATTATATGGCTACAAACTTGTAGGTAGTGTTGTATATGTGTATGAGTGCATATTTAAAACAAATTTGACAATAACAACATATATATGATATATATGAACATGTGATTCCATTTAGAGTAGGCAATTATGAATATATTTTAATAACTGATGCACATGTTGACTACGTAATAGAGAAATCAAAATAATGGATAGGGCTTCCCTGGTGGCGCAGTGGTTGAGAGTCCGCCTGCCGATGCAGGGGACGCGGGTTCGTGCCCCAGTCCGGGAAGATCCCACATGCCGCAGAGCGGCTGGGCCCGTGCGCCATGGCCGCTGAGCCTGCACGTCTGGAGCCTGTGCTCCGCAGCAGGAGAGGACACATCAGTGAGAGGCCCACGTACCGCAAAAAAAAAAAAAAAAAAAAAAGGATAATTGGTTTGATGTGGTGTTCTTCAGTATAAATATAATAAAATGAACAAATCCTATGTATATGCTGAGGTATTTGCCTAATGAACGTCTATGTATTTGGGAAAAGAACCCTCTGTATTAATTTACCTGTTGGGAAACTAGAATGCTTTAATCCTGAGGCATCTTGAATTGAGATGATTATAAAGGGGTAAGTCAAAATATTACAGCCATTATTCTACAAAATTATATTGATGTAATTTACCAATTATTAGGATGATTAAATGTAGCATTAAAAATTCATGTTTATAACTATTTGGAAATGCTTATATAGATTCATTGTTAATTTTCATATTAAAAGTATTTAGCTTTTCTATCAGATAAACATGAGAAAATGTGAAATGGATATGATACATCTATGATAAATACATGTCCATAAATAAAATATATTTCCTCTGTTCTATTTTTTTCTCCTTTTTCCCAAAGACCTCATAGTGTTTTATTTTCTGAAATCTTTCCTCTAACCAGGAAGAATCAAGTAGCTGCTACAGATAAAATGAGCATCACCAGCAGATATTAAAACTGTCACCTGATGGAAGCTGGGGCTCACCATTACGCCTTCAAGCAATAACCTGCAGTATAATTTTGTAATTCATATATCAATTAACTTTATATTACTGTCACACATGACACTAACAGCTAACAATATTTCTTCATGCTGCTATCTTAATTGTGATGTATGTATGCTTAATATGAATATCTCAAGATCGAAATATGCCCTATTAAAAAATATCTCAGCTGTTTGGTGAAATTTATTAGAAATCTATAAATCTAATGGTAGAAAGATTTTTACCTTATTTTTAAATACCTTCAGAATTAATGCACATTTGTTATTTATATTACATAAAGTAATTTTTGTCTAATTTGGACATTTAAAAATGTTTGTGCTTAGTGATTTTCTATGAAATAATTACGTTACCTGTGTAAATTCAATACAGTAATGGGAATCAAGTAGTTTCTAGGTTTTCAATAACTCATTATTTTAGGATGGTAGCAATGGTCGAGGAGCTAGAGAAATGTGATTTTACTTGAGGTTAATATTATTCAGACTAGCAGTTAATGCAGGGTTGGAAAAGACAACCAACGTTAGAATGTTTGGAGACTATCATAAGGAAATAGGCTGTCAGGGAAAGATAGTAGAGGTGATGTTTGTTCTAAGGGTAATGAGAAAGAGGGAGGAGAAACTCTTTAAAGATGAATTGATAGGGCTTCCCTGGTGGCGCAGTGGTTAAGAATCTGCCTGCCAATGAAGGGGACACGGGTTCGAGCCCTGGTCCGGGAAGATCCCACATGCCGCGGGGCAACCAACCCCGCTTGCCACAACTACTGAAACCCGCGTGCCTACAGCCCGTGCTCCGCAACAAGAGAAGCCACCGCAATGAGAAGCCCATGCACCACAACAAAGAACAAAAGCAGCCAAAATAAATAGATTAAATAAATATAAAAAAAAAAGATGAATTGATAAAAGTTGCCATTAAAGGGAAAGACATTAAAATTAACAGTGAAGGACTGTGAAAAAATACTTTTTCTTTTCTGATTGCCCTTTTTTATCTTTAAAATAAATGTTTTACACTAAATTAAAAGATTTTTCTTCATCTTCAACCCCTGGGTAAACTTCCATTTTTCTGTAAATCCTCTGAAATAATACACAAATTTTTAATATATGTGGAATATTCAGTTATGCTGAGGAAATCCTTAGCTTTCATCATAATCTTAAAGGCACCCTGATCTTAAAAAGGCTAGAAGCAATGGTTGATTATCTTTACATTTCCACCATATGTTCCGTAATAATGTGGCTTTTGCAAACGTAGACCAAATAAGCCTGCTAGACTGAAAGTTCTTAAAAGAAACAGCATTTTTCTTCTTCATCTGTATATCTGCCCAAGCATCCAGTATCATGTTTTGTACACAAGTGGAAGTCATTGAATGCTGTCTGAATGCATGAATGAATGAATCAATGAATTAAAAATAAAGGACTAGATGGATGAACCAAGAATGTTTTCTTTTCTGGTAGTATTAGAATATTAATCCTCACCAACATATTAAATCTGAATGTTTTCCAATTAAAATTCAACCAAGAAATTAATTCTCTTACATCAAACTCCCAGAGAAGTGTTTGCAATGTTTATGTAATTGATATGAGTAAAAATATATGACATTTAGTTAAAAACACAGTCAAGGAAAACTGAAGCAGGGAGTACAATGGAGCAAATAGGAGTATTTATTGACCCAATTAGGTTCCCATGGATTTAAGAATGCAAAGAGAATTGTTTGTTGACCCATAACAAACCATCTCATATTACATTGATTCACTAAACATATTTATTGGGCACTGATTATATAGCAGATCTAAAGTTAGCGTAATCTACAACCTAAGCTATCTCAGAGTCTGGTGGATACCTAGACAGAACAACCAAGAAATCAAATAATTACCTCCAATGGTAACGAACAAATGCAACGAACAAATGCAGTGTCAACAAAGGAGTACCAAACTGACAACAAACAACACCTGGTCTACAGGGCCACTGCATTTAATTTGAAGAATTGATAGAAGTTGTGATTGATGTTGATGTATTCCCTAAACTCTCTGTCCCATTTTTTTCCATTTCTCGGCTATTAGTTTAGTGATTGATTCTTCCTTCTCATCACTCTGCTAAAGTATGATAAGCCTGGATTTCTTTTGGACTTTGAGAAGATAAAATTAAGGAACAAGTGATAAACACACCATTAAATATATCTCTCCTTTATAGTCAGCATATTTGGACATTTGACTTCTCATGTACATACTCAATGATCCTTGTGGGGGGGACATTTCTCTATATTTTGGTTGAATGCTTCAGCATGCCTCAATGACTTGATAATTGAGCACTAACACACAAATTGTAAACTTTCAGGAAGAAATTCACTTATTTGGTCTCTCACTGGAGAAAGTAGTTCTTAAGGCAGGCTGAATTTATTCAGTCCAGAAATCCATTGCTTTTCTAAGACACAAAACGTTTCACAGTTGAGCTGGACTGCAAACTCTTCTAAAACATACAGAACAGGATTTTTCATTGGAGTGGTGGAAAAATTCTTTGTGAAACTTGAAATTCAGACTAGCATTTGTGCTTTCCATTCTCTGTTAGGACTATCATGACGCAGCTTCGAAAAAGTGAAAGCTGAATAATTTGAGCAGCAGTGTACTTCCAGGGAACTACTGAGCCAGAAGATCTGGAGTTTCTGAGTGTGGACAAAGAAAGCACATTAACTGTTTTTGTTTGTTTGGCTTTCTATTTTTATAGTTATATTGGTAGGTACAACCTGAATTATACTGCAACAAAGATGTTTTAAGTCTTGAAGAAAACTTCATGCTGTTCTTACTGGATTTAAGAGAGGCCCAAATTGTATTTCCTTAGTCTGAACCATTTTTTATGTAAGAGAAGATACTGAAAGAGAAAGAAATGGTGAGGCATTACTGCTACCAATGTACCTTTTCATAATGGGAACACCAAACAATAGGGAAAGTATATTAAGCTTATATCCATCCAGAATTACAAGTTCTCCAACACATGTAGCTTACTTTTCATATGTATACATACATACATGTAGCACTGAGCATACTTAAATATTGTAAATGCAGCCCAAATGCTGAGACAAGAGGATTTATGTCAGAGGACATTCCAAATTCATTTAGATCATAAACAAAAAAATACCCCCAAATTTAGATTCGCACGGAAATCTTTTGCTCTGGCCACAAAAAAAAAAAAAAAAAAACACTAAACTAAGCCATACATCCACCCACTCTGTCAGTCTGTACCAGCCTTAGGCACTGGCTCCTTTTCCTAACTATTCTTAGACACCTGAAGTACCAAAGATTGTATTTCAATTTTAGCAAGACCTATGAACGTAAGGAAAATCTATTTTACATTCTGCTGGAAGGGAAATGAACCTTAACGAGACCCTACAGATATTAACTAAGGAAAAAATAATCACCTTATTTAGTCCTATTTGGCAATAGGCCTAATTTGCTGAAAAGAAGTCACCATAGATTTACCCTAACATAAAGCACAGATCAGTTGTTTCCTTGCCATTCTCAACTAAGGAAAGGTATCTAAATGAAAGGCGTTAATAATTTAGTAGTATAATAATCCTCACACATGTGCCTTCCCAGCATTGGTTATAGGAAAAAAATTAACAGCACTGAAATGAGTTTCGTGCCTTCCAGAAAGAACTCTTCACTCTTGGATTGCACTCATGCTTTAGTTTAGTCATCTCAGAAATAGTCGGTCAAAGATTTGTATTTAATTAATGAACAATTTTCATTAAATTTCATTAAAAATTGCATTTTTAAGTAATGGATTTTAAAGTAATAATTTTCATACCCATTAATTAATCATATAAAAATAAGAATTAACTATTAAACTGAAATAAAAAATTGAATCAACTATATACTGAGATTACATTTGAAAACAAAAAACCAAAACTTTGAGTTATCTTTATTTTTTTTTCGGTACGCGGGCCTCTCACTGTTGTGGCCTCTCCTGTTGCGGAGCACAGGCTCCGGATGCGCAGGCTCAGCAGCCATGGCTCACGGGCCTAGCCGCTCCACGGCATGTGGGATCTTCCCGGACCGGGGCACGAACCTGTGTCCCCTGCATTGGCAGGCGGACTCTCAACCACTAACGCCACCAGGGAAGCCCCTGAGTTATCTTTATTAAAACAAATGTTATCCTCCAAGTATTTATTGAGCATCTGCTTCGAGTCCAGTCTTTTTTAGCCACTTGAAAAGTGACAGAAAAGTCAGAGATCTCAGGTCTCATGAGAGACAAGAAATATGAAATTAACATAATAAACTCAATAGTATGTTCAATGGTGGCAAGTTAGAATTTTTGGATAAAACACAGGATTACCAAATTTATAAAAGTAAATATGTTTTTCAGATAAATGAGAAATAAGTTTGGTACATGTATGTCCCTTATTGCGTATTTCATGGGACATACATATACTAAAAATGCATTTGTCGTTTATCTGAAATTCAATTTAACTGGGAATCCTGTATTTTTATTTGCTAAATTTAGCAACGTTAAGGTAGATGCTATAAAAAAGAAAAAGAAGTGTAAGAATAAAAAGGGAACTGGACTGCAGCTTGGGGTAAGGTGGGGCAGGGTTTGCTGGGGTGGGGTGGGTAGTGGGCAGATAAAGTAAAACTGGTAAGGACTGAAGGAGGTGACTTACTTAGCCAAAGGGATATTTGGGAAAAGAATGTCCTAAGCAGAGGGATTGCTAGAGCAAAGGTCCCAAAGCAGAATTGTGTCTGGCTTGACTGTGAAATAGTTGAATATATGGCTTCAAATGAAAGATGACCAATGACTTAATGTATGCATACCGCTCAGGAGAGGTAATGAAATTCCTCAGAATGATTTTTGTACATGGTCACTATTACAGTTTAGGTATGTGCTGTCTCCACAGAATCATATTTCATAATGACAAGTACCTTCAATTCCTTATTTTTAAGGAAATGCTGATCCTAATGCTTCTGGGGCGGGGGGAAAGGTGGGTTTTTTTTCTCTTTCAGAGATAAACTGGTTTTCCAACCAAAAGTAAAATATTTCTACTGGTTATGCAGTATATAGCCTTAGACTTAATACATCTCTACAACAAACTAGTTAGTTGTCTTTCAGTAGAATCCAGGTTAATGCATCAATAGTTTTGTTTCACATGAGCATTTTCTTTAAAGAAGTCTTAGGGAAGCTTCCTACACTGTTGGTAGGAATGTAAATTGGCACAGCCACTATGAAGAACAGTATGGAGGTTCCTTAAAAAACTAAAAATCTAATTACCATATGACCCAGCAATCCCACTCCTAGGCATATACCTGGATAAAACCATAATTTGAAAAGATGCATGCACCCGAATGTTCATTGCAGCACTATTTACAATAGCCAGGACATGGAAGCAACCTAAGTGTCCATTGATGGATGAATGGATGAGGAAGATGTGGTGCATATATACAATGGAATATTACTCAGCCATAAAAAAAGAACAAAATAATGCCATTTGCAGCAACATGGATGGACCCAGAGATTGTCATACTGAGTGAAGTAAGTCAGACAGAGAAAGACAAATATCATATGATATTGCTTATATGTGGAATCTAAAAAAAGGGCACAAATGAACTTATTTACAAAACAGAAGTAGAGTCACAGATGTAGAAAACAAACTTATGGTCACCAGGAGATAAGGGGGGAGGGATAAATTGGGAGATTGGGATTGACATATACACACTACTATATATAAAATAGACAACTAATAAGAACCTACCGTATAGCACAGGGAACTCTACTCAATACTCTATAATGGCCTATATGGGAAAAGAATCTACAAAAATAGTGGATATATGTATATGTATAACTGATTCACTTTGCTGTACGCCTGAAACTAACACAACATTGTAAATCAACGATACCCCAATAAATATTTTTTAAAAAAAGAAGTCTTAAATATAGTTCTAGTTAGACCAATGGTAAGTAATGATGTAACTGCGTAACAATTAAAAATTGGAGAAGTATTGAATGATACTTTTATGAGTACAAATTAACTTAAATTTCAATTATGAAATGATATTAATTTATTTAATCTTGGATATAAAAAAATGACTGCCTTATTTTAAAATGACATAAATTTCTAAATGATACAAAAATAATTCAAATATCAGCAGCTTCCCATTTTTTATATAATAGAAGTATATATCTATATTTGCAAAATTGAGTGTTAAATTGGAAAAAATATACAAAAATATATTTTCCTTATGTATGCATATTGGAAGAGCTCTTTGCCTGAGTTTTCTGGATAAATGGTCTCTCTTTAGTCTTTTAACTTCTGTGTTTAATCACAGCTTCACTGCTGTTAATGCCTTTCCAGATAATACTGTTTGTTTTTTCTTTTGCTTGAGATAGGATGAATAAACATTTCACATGACACAATATTCTACATAGCTAGACAACAACCAAGACTTCATGAGCCATAAATGGAAGCCAGCGAGTGACAACAAAACTGATTCAACTAGTTGGTGAAATCTAGAACTAATCATGCCCTTGCAGAACAAGATGGATTATTGGCATATTTAATTTCCACATATAATAGGAGCAAGAATGTTACCTGCTGAGAATATTACATCATGTAATAACTAAAATGAATCGAGGCATGATAACACAATAATAAATATATGTCTGTGCAATAACCAATCTAAGTATAATTAATGATTTGAGTTTGAATATTAATATATATTCATTTTTGACAGACCAGCTAGAGCAAGTATCAAAAAGTAAAAGCCATGGGAAAAAACCTAAAACTAAGGAATTTGCTGCTCTTAAATAAGAGATCTACAAATTGTGAATAGCCTTCCATTAATTTCTATTTAGTATCGTAAGAGTTGGTTGCTACCTGGATGACTCTCATTTTTTTATGGGAGAAAACTGCTGCTACTTGAGATCATACTCTCTGAAATTCACCCCTGACGCTTTTTACCCTGCCTAAACCCCTAGAACCAGCTTAAAATAGCTTTATCACAGTGAACTGAAATTATCTACTCATGTGTTTGTATTTCTTCCTATATTAACTTAAAAGTTCATGCTATAATTTATGCAAAACTTTAGGGATTTCTCTCTCATGGAGATAGAAGAGCTTAATGATTAAAAGCATTCTTACCTAAAGTTTTGCTAGATATGAATTTTACCACTTTTCAGCTATGTGAACATTGGCAAATCATTTCATGTCTCTTTTGATTTCCTTACCCATAATGGGATTAATAATGGGATTTGTAGTTTTTGGATTGGATGCTTTATTGCAAATAAAATGTTTTGATGCATTCTAGACACAAAATAAGTATTCAATTAATGTTATATCTTATTATTAGCTATATTATTTATCTCATAATACAATGTGTGTCACAAAGTAAGTGGTTAATTAATATTTTGGAATTAACACCTGGAAGGATGGATAAATGGATAGATGAAAATAATGTGAAAGAGTGGTACTTATTATTGAAGTTCAAATATTTTACCAAGAAATGCTTTCCATTTAATTCAATAAATATTTTATTTTAGAGATCTTCCAAATGTATTTGGAAAAGTTGGTGCACAACTAATTCTGATCAATTATATAGACCTAATTTTGCTAGTGGGTTACAATAAATACTTCAAGTAAAATCCCAGAAATATTTCATAACAAAGGCAAACCATTTGAAAATTAACGTCATGACTTAATAGCAACAATTATTAAAAATATTTATATAGCAATGACTATTAAAATATTTCATCATTATTAACATAAGAAGATTAATTAGACATACAGCTCTTAATGTTTTTGGCCTATTTGAATATATAGCTAGAAATCTCATAAAAAAGCTTAGCTACTTAATCAATTCGTTTCTTCTGTTCTTTTTTTTGTCTTAATGAATATTTTGCACATGATATTTTGGCTATATTTAGGAATGTGCTTGAAATATCTTTGATACTGACCTTTGTGGCAAAGCTTTAGCAATAATATGCAGACAGTACAATGTTCCAAAATGAAGCAAGCATTTAATACATTGGTAAAATAGGAGTTGGTTATATATAATCAATCATTATTATAGAATGGTGCTGTCCTGAATTTCATTCATTTAAAGAGGTCACCCTGTAATTCCAATGAGCCTTTTAGAAATTGTTTAACCAGACTGTACACAAGAAAATGCCAAGGCTAATGACTGTATTTTAATTAAATGCATGATCACAAACTAAGTTGTGCCTTGAGTAAGAATATAACATAACATCATGAGGGCACAGCTCACCTATGTTCTACCTGATTACAAAACTTTTGTTTGAGGGCCTAAAAATAACCTACATAGATTAAAAACCTATGCCAATCTCAATAATACAATGGAAAAATATTCTCTCTATACCCTTTTTATGATTAGTAAATTAGAAGCATTGCAGATATAATATGAAGACAGCCTAACCCAGATATTATTACCCAATTTAACAGTTTAAGAAGAAGACAAGGTATTGATATATATTCCATCATGCTGCACGCTATTGCACTGAGCCTTCTCAGGGCTGGAAGCAGCAAATTTCCTCTCTTTAATCACTGGCCTCCATGCTGAGGCAGTCAGTATGAGTGGTGAGGCCACAAGCAAGATTGTATGGTCTTCACCTCATTTACTCAGCAAATGTTTTATCCAGGGAACAATACCACCAGCCAGCAGGGATGACAATTTAAACCTACCAATACAAATGGGGATCCTTAGGCTTTCATTCACTCCATTGCAGATTGCCTCAGATCCTATTTAATCACATTCTCCCTTCCCATTCACTTAGCAGCAACGAAAACCTGGAACCACGAAGAAAAGCTAATAGTCTCCATTAAATTTTGACCTCACTCTAAGAATCCATTAGGGGTATGGGCTAGGAGAATAAAAATTCTCTTTCCCCCTGCCCCCTACCCTCACTCTTGGCCAGTTCCCACTCTTGATTCAGGTCCAGGTTTAAATTTCACTCTTTCAGAGAAGCATTATTCCCTGCTCATCTAGTTAATTCTCCCCCACCTCCATATGCTTTCATAGGGTTCTAAACCTTTCCATTTTTGTTACTATTAAAACTGAAATTAAATAATCCCATTTTTAATTAATTGTTGAACTATTATCTCTCTCACTAACCTACAAGCCCCATGACAGCAGTGACAGTTTCTGTTGTTTCACTGATAATAACGCAGGATTTACAACAGTGTCTGATATGTGTATGGTAGGTGTGCAACGAACATTTTTTCAGATAAATAGGTGAATGAGTAAACTAATTTATGTCCAATTTAAAGGCAGTATTGATTTTGCCTACCAAATTACAATGGATGTGATAAAAATATAGAAGACTCAAACACTGAAACCTCTTTGTCTCAGAACATTTTTGTCCAACTTCATCAGTTCAGATGTTACGGGAGAAAAGTCTCATTGTGTTAAACTGTTATAAAGTTATATAATTAAGATGTAACTTAACACTAGTTGGAAATGCCATGGTTTTGCAAGGTGTTAAATGATGACTATAATATAATGATTTGCTTGTTAGACCACTTTAATCATACACCAAAGATACCATATTCTAAAAACATTTAGGTTCTATGATGATATACAAGACTGGATTCTTATTCCAATGAGTTGGAATTTCCAGAATTTATTCATGTTTGCCTCACAACTAGTTGGTACTTTCTCAACATCTTGAAATTTTCTCTTATCAAGAACTTAATCTGTCTTACTCTATTTAAATATTTTGTCTTTCATCAGTTTCACAATTAGGTAATCTTAAATAATTTATGGCAAAAATTTCCTGTAAATGATTTATCACTGTTATGGTCATCATTTCTAGGAAAGTGATAAAACCCACTAATAGTATTTTAGTAATCTTTCATGTCCAGAGTTTTGTGTGTGTGTGTGTGTGTGTGTGTGTGTGTGTGTATGTGTATATGTGTATGTGTTTTGATAGACATGACTGAATTTATCAATATAGTATGGCATTCTCTTTTTTCTTATAAATACACTCAAAAATTATAATAAGCCAATTATATTATCTTAAAAACTAAAGACAAATAGGATTAGGATTAAATAAGAATGCAAAACTCTATGGAGGTTAGATTGAAAGAATTCATAGAAAAAGGAAATATGATGGTCTTTGGAAATGTCAAAGCAGCTTGCAGTTTATTTAAACAAATGCATTAAATTATATATTTTTCTATAAGATAGTAATTATTTTTGTCTTCAGGTGGATTAGTATCTATCACAATACTAGAACAAAATTGTAGAGCCAATTAGGGAGACGGTAATAGAGAGTGTCAGAGGCCAGATTGTCATAATGGATTGTAAATTCTTCCATTAGGCCACCAACTCCCACCTAAAGTCACATGGAGAGAACAGACCCTAGTCTTTTTTGCCTCATTGAAGGTAGATATTTCTAGCCGAGGCTGAGACTCTATAAGCAAAAAAGTAGGTGATATCAGAGAAATACAAATATCGTAAAAGAAAGAATAAATATAATAACTTATCAAAAGCAGAACTAAGGCAGCAAAATGAACAAGAATCTAAAACAAACATTATAAATATACTCTGTAAGAATAGGACAGTTGGAAAATAGAAAACAAAAGCAAGCTGTTATTTTTTTTAAAGTAGAGAGTATAATTATAAATATAATTAATAAAATAAAGAATTTAATGTATAAGTTGAACAGCAGGAAAGATTAATCTGAAGGAAAAAATAATGAGTTGAAACAACAACTCATGGATTTTTCCTAAAAGATACTGAAAGGAGATTAAAAATAAGAGAGAAAATAATTAACAATGTAAAGAATAGGGGGGAAAAAGGTACAATTTAATTAAATAAACAGCAAAAATTAAAAGAATCAACAAAACCACAAGCTTTGCAAAGACAAAATTCTGGCAAATCTGAACTAAAAAAGAGAGATAAGTAGGCCAAAAAATACAGAAAGAAAAATAGGAAATAGCTGAAGATACTGAAAAAATTTTATTTTATGAAATAATAAAAAAAAAATTATGCTCTATCACATTTAAAAACCTAGCTAAAATTGATAACTTTCTAGGAAAATATATGATAAATTATAAAAGGAGAAATACATAATGCAAATAAACCATTAATCATAAAATAATTTGAAATGACAATCAAGACTCAACCTGAGATTCCTCACAAAGGCTCCACAATTTTATAGATATATTTTACCAGTATTTTTGAAACATGTTATCCCTAGATTAAATAAATTATTCTAAAAAAAGAGAGGGGGTGCTGTCTTTCCTTGAATCCAAACCACAGATAAGAAAAATAAACTATAGGTATATATGAAGTTATAAAGATCCTAAAGATAACAACAATTAAGTTAATCCAATAGTGTGTTAAAATACAAGTATGATTAGGTAGAATTTACTACAAGTTATTTAATGTCAGAAAAATCCATCAATAAAATTATGTGTATTAATGAACTCAAGTATAACACAATTACGTTATCACTTGCAGTGCTGCAAAATGTAGTTAAGAATGTAAAATAGATTTTAATAACAAAAATACAATTTTTGAAGCCTAAAAATAACATTAAAAATAGCATTTTTCTTAAGTAGAAAAATGTTATTTATAAAATTCTATAGTAAATGTTATAGTTAGAAAATAAATTTTTGTTATATTTCTTTGAAGTTTTGAGAATAAGATGAGACTGATTTTGATGATGTGTCACCCAAGGTTCTAGCTAACTTAACAAGATGAGAAAAGGAAAAAAAGTCACATAAATATGAAACAGAAAGAGGTTTGACTGGTTTGCTTTTGTTTTGTTTCACTTTTGCAAATTACGTGATCACTTACATAGAAAACCTAAGGAAGTACATTTTAAAAACTACTAGAATTCATAAGAGGACTCAGCAAGTTTGTGACTTTATAAAATAAAATCACAACCAAAATGAATTACAACAGCTAATTGAAAAGATTCTATTTACTGTAACAACAAAATATAGAGTACCCAGTAATTAATCTAACAACAAATGTACAAGGCCATCATGAATAAACTTTTAAACAGTGCTGAATAAGTGGAAAGATATATACCTGTTCATGAATGATATGTCCAAATACCATGAAAACATAAATTCTCAACAAAGCAATTTATAAAACCAATTCAACTTCATTCAAAATCCCAGCAGAGTTTTTTGAAACTTAACAACTGATTTAATGAAAAAAAAATTTTATGGATGCAAATAGGTCAAGAGATGGTTAAAACCAATTTTGAAAGTGATAAAAATTGGTAATTTTTCCCTATCAGGAAAAATTATATCATTTATTTGTATATATAAGTCAACTTGATATAAAGACATTATTAAAAATCAGAATGGGTTATTTTGTAAATGTTAAATTAGTAAAAGAGGTTGAGTAAAAAATGACTCACTACATGGAGGAAATTCTCTATTTAACACCATGTATAAGAAGAAGCTCCATATCCTACCTAAGTGTGAAGGTAATAAAGTTTAAAACATGGGGAGAATCCTTTGTGACTCTAAGGGGAAATAATTGATATATCTGAGCACAATTATGGATTTTAATGTGATGATGCCAGGGACAAACTGGGAAAGCTATTTACAACATTTTAAAACTAAAAAGGAGATGATTTATATTTATAATATATAAGGAATCTTTCAAATTAGAAAAATAAAGCCTTTATGTCAGTATGGAATGAACAAAATATATGAATAACCAATTCATGAAAACAGAAACTAAAATGTGTATGACAAAGATAGAGACATAATCTACCTCACTAGTCAGAAAAAAAAATTGTGACATAATACCAACGAAATATTTCTGACTATGAAAATGTAAATGACAGACAAATATCAATTGTTTGTGAGGACTGGGATAACAGAAACCCACGATAAACTGGATGGAATATAAACTGGTAAAGCTATTCTGAATATTTTTGCATATATCCCATATTAATCAAATCCAACACTGAGTATACATCCCAGAGAAGTCTCTTGTAGAGAGACATCGGAAGAGAGTAAAGGGAGGAGAGTAAATATTCTGGGACACAGACATAAACCAGATATGTCTTAAGCAAGCAAACAGATCACTAGGCATATCATATACAGAAAGATATTTTTGATAACAGTGTTTATGCTAGAATGTTGGATTCAACTTAGGTGTTTATCACTAGGGGAATCTGTAAATGATATGTGATATATGCATAGGCATACAATGGGATATTATCCAGGAGAAATACAGCCAAAAGTATAGATCTTAAAAATAAAATGTAGAATTAAAACCATGCTAAGAAAGAGGATGAAATTTATAACAATACCATTTGGGTGCATTAAAAATAAACATACCCACATGAACACTATGCATAATTTCAAGAATATACATACCAATAGATTAACAGCTTGTGGTATGAAAAGAATAAATAGTATAGAAATTAGAATGGAAACCCATGCTGGGAGTGCAACGTGTTTTAGATAGGAAAACAAAAGGAAATTACAGAACACATTTAAACATCAGAAGGGCTTTGCGGGAGCAGATGGCAAAATCTACAAGGATATGGTCTTCTGCCAATCACTTTTACTGATGTCATCTAGATGCTTAAAGGAGTGCCTGGCACATAATAGGTACTCAATAAATGTAATTTCACGAGGATTATAATAAAATACATTTTGTGTGCCAAAGATTCCGCGAAAAGATAATTAAAATATATTTTTTGGTTTTCATGTTAATATCAATTGTTTTAATTACTCAGGCTTCTGATAGTTTGTATGTAACGCTTAACTAAATTTTTTCATTAATTCTAAAAGTTTTTTCAGTGGATTCTCTTGGGGTTTTTGGTGTATAATCACATTGTCTACAAATAATGAAAAATCTGTCTCAATCTACCATGTCTTGTTGCTTTACTGGAATGTTAATTATGATTGCAGGGGGGTTTTTTGGTTGTTCATGATCAAATTATCACTAGTTTTTTCCCTCTTAATCATGCTGTTAGCTTTGACTTAACATAGATCTTAAAAACATGCCAACGAAGTATACTATTCTCAAATTCTTAGAATTTTTAAAAAAATTATAAACTAGTTCCAGGTTGTTCTGTTTTGTTTTGTTTCAATTTCACCCCTACTGCCTCATAGTACCTTGCTGAGGAAATACATGTTGATAATATAAAATATCTCATAATAATCAATATGAAACATATTATCAAATGACAAAAAGGAAATGAGGATTTTACACAGAAAAATAAAAAGGTTCCTCGACTAAATTTATGGCTTATGCTAAATATGACCCTTAAACACTTTAAATGAAAGAAATAAAACTAAAGAAAGTCTAAATTAATGATTCCATAGCCACAGCAAAACTTCATAGCCATAGCTTAGTAGTTCAAAATTATATATGGGAAACACATACCAACTATAAGACTTCTGTTTAAATCTCTGATTCTAGGAAATCACAGCTAAATGATGGCCAAGAATCCAGCTGTTGACAGAGTAAAGTTAGAATAAGTGAAGGTTTCACATGCTTTTTAGAAGAAAACATTTGCTAGTATTTTCCCCAATACTGAATTGGGCACAACATGCATTTTCAATAGCAAAGCCATCAATAGATCAAGTAATTACTATATCCTTAGCTCCTGAGTTTATTTTATGCCAAAACTGGATGATTCATTCAATTTAGTTAAAAGGTCAAATTAGTTAACTGAATAATTTTTCACTATTAAACGAGTTGCTGTCTTTTGCAAGGATTAATTATCAGCCCAACTGCCCCTTTGTCAGTAGAGGTCATTTTTACGCTTCTTTTCATTGGTTCTGAGTAAAAATAATTAAAAAAGGAATGACACTAAGCAAAACAAACTGATCAGATCCTGGTCGATCTAAAGCCTGTCAGAGAGTCAAGAACACATTCCAAACTTCTTCCATGGTCTTGTGCTTTGTGACACGGGGAATATTTATTTTATTCTTAATAGAATAAATATAGAAATGCATCATGCATTTGTCATGATGATGCATGATGTCAAACATTTTGGATTTGCCTCAACTTGTTTTTTAACTAAAACTCTTATTTCAATTTTAATACATGATCAGTTTTCAGATAATATACTATCTTATACTGTAACATACACACACACACACACACACACATTGATATGGATGTGTGTGCTTTGCCCTAGCATAAATTATTTTATGTGTAGGTGTGCAAAACCAGTCCTCAAAATTCTCATTCCAGGAAGAGTTTAATAAGCAGAGGAAAAATATGTTAACCAGAAAACCACTAAGAGGCACCCTCTGGCATATCTGTCCCTCTGGTCCCCAAGCACTCATCCACAGTAACAAGAATTTCCTGAAGCATGCACAGTTATCCTTATTTGACGAGTCTGGAATTTTTTTTTTTCTCCTTAAAAATCAAAGGAATTCTAGACACTGGCAATAAACATACTGATGGGAATTATAATCGTATGTCAGAAAAATATATAACTCCTTTGGGCTCTGTAAGAAGCCGACAGCATTCCCGTAAAATATTAACTACTCACAATAAAATTTCTTCACAAAAAGTGAGAGGTTAGGAGGAAGAATCTGGAAGCCCTCAACAATGAATTTCGATTAACAGGTTGACTTTAACTCCTTACTTCTAGTTATTTTCAGGCTTCATACAGGTGGATAAAAAAGCACGGAAGTCCCTAGCATATATTCATTTGGTAAATGTTTGAAAGATTAAAAAATGTGAAAGCCTTCTTCTCAAATGAATATATGAATAATAATTTGGCCACATTACATTTGGCAGGAATGGAGAACGTGGAGCAGTATCTGTTCCACTAACTCCTGGCAAAGTCAAGAATTTGGTCACCCTGATGATCACATTTCCCCCAGCTGTGTGAACAACCACCACCACCCACCTCTTTGCCCAAACACAGTTTGTGGATCTTTCACAAGTGCTGTTTCGTATTCTGCTACATATTGAAATGAGGTGGGCTCAGGAATATTCATATTAGGCTTTATTGCATAGTTTTTCCTCTAAATAAGAAATTTAGAGAGCTGTGTGAAAATCTGCCAGTTTGAGGAATCAAAACTCAGCTTCAAATGCAATGCATTAACCATGCACAAATAAAATTAGATCTCCCAGGAAATGGGCATACCAAATAAAGCAGTGAAAACATCAGATGGGCATTTGAGTACCTTACTAAGATATCTTGAAAGGCAGTAAATCAGTTCCAAATCGGACAGGATTGTGTTACTGTTTTAGTTTTCCAGTGAAGTTCCAAAGAGTAGCCATAAAGAATTTGTATTCATCTAAGAACTTTCACCACATCTCAGTCAGCCCAGATACTGCCAGATAGACATACCTATATGGAAAGCTACATGCTCCTGTAAATGGACTCTAAAATATGCTAGATTTTCCAGATTAACAATTCCCTTCAAGAGAGTGGGATTTTTATCTTGGGTAGATTTTTCTAAATTTGATAAATAGTGCAAAGTTCAGTTTTAAAGCTGTGGCCCTAAAACTCATTTTGTTTCCAAGCCCAACTTACTTGAAGGATTAGCCACAGTTCTGTCAAGTAAAGTAGGGATCCCCTCAAATTTTTCATTTCACCTCCCTCCAACCAGACAAGAATCAATAAATTAATCTCTTAAAACTGGGTCCCTGGAAAAGGTAGGTAGGATAAACCAAGAGACCAATAGTGTGCTAAGATGCATTGATTTACACTGAATTAAACTTAAAAATTTAATAAAACCATGCAATTTTTATTAGATGCATTCCTATATAATCACAAAAAGTTTATCTTTTGTTAATGATAAAACACCTATCGTTACATCTTGAAGCTTGGGTAGTTACTGACTTGGCATTCTTTGAAATGAATATTCTTCAAATGTACATTCAACATTTATTTGGTAGTTAAGGGGGTTTTATAATTGGTTTTTAATAGTAAAAATTATTTATATGTATATGTAATAAATTTTTAATGTGTTGATATGCCAATCAAATAGTTAAGATAATTTTGCAATAAAAATAGTAATATAGTGCTTAACAGTATGTTATTAAAATATGACATACTAATTATCCTAAAATATTAAAAAGTAATAAAACATTTTTATTGACAAAAGAGACAAATAGGTCAATGGAAAAGAACAGAAGTGGTAAGAGGCTCAAATACATATATAGAAATCTTGTATATAATAAAGGGAATATTTTAGGTCATTTGAGAAAATAAAGATTATTCCACAGAGTGCTGGTTCAGCTAGCTAGCTAGTCATTAACTTAAAAAGAATGAATAAAGCTGAACTGAACAAAAAAATTATAAGTGGGTCAAATATTTTAATAAAAATATTAAAATTAAAAATATTAATAGAAAACTGGAACATATACATATATATTAATTTTATAGGAGAGTAGGACATTCTAGGTATAATTTAGAAAAAAAAACTTGAGTAGAGATTAAATGATAAATACACCACTGCCGTATAGTTGAAGCTCAATGTATATTTGTTTAATAACTGGATAGAGCTATTATTTTAATTCCAATTTAGGTAGTATAGAGGTATTCTATTATGGAATATATAAATAAGGAAAATAAAAAAAATTGTAGTCTGCTTCCTGTAGAAACAACATGCATCAAAAATATGTTTTTTTATTATATCAATGTTAATATAGCTGGTGATTGTTAGTACCCATCTAAAGAATAAATAATATGAAAAGATAAACTCAAAAATTTAAAATATATAGATTCTACCAAGCTGTTTCCTTTCTTCAAATCTTGGTATTAAGAAATGTAGTGTTGAGGGAGGAGCATACCTTCCAATACCTGGTATGCCTGGGTTATAAATACCTTGCAAACAGTATTTTCTTGAAAATCTTACTGCCATCACCACTTACCAAGATATAATAGTTATGAAGGATTATGAAATGAAACGTACCTTCATTGTTAATACTGAATTTCAGCTGTGCCTGTTCTGTTTATGTTAATGTTTTGTCAAGTTGAACAGATGAAATATTTTGTATATTTTCAAGTACTTTACAAAGAAAAGTACTTCTTTCTTTGCCCTTAGTCAAAAATTTAAAGTGTATATACATGTTGCAAAGTCTCGGTATAGTTACAAAAGCCAAAAGAAATATATATATATATATATATATATATATATGCATATATACATCTTAAAGTTATATATCAATGCAAATTATATGTATTCACCATTAGTTGAGTGTTAGTGGGCTTCATGTTAATGGGCTGAAGTTTCTTCCTTATTTGAAAAATCAATGTGCTGTTATGCCCTTGTCAAATGAAATGATAAAAATTAATGAGGAAGCTAATATAAAATGGCATCTCTACTCATGTAAATACACAAGTTTCATAGTGAACACAAGTAAAAGGGAACACTATCTAGCAGGCATAAAGTATGCCTTTCTGAGAAAACATTTTGAATATGTACATACACATAAATAAATGCATATACGTCATAGCTGGTATGGCTTGAGACAGGCATATATTCCAATTCTCAAGGCATCGAGCAGTAAATGTTTGCCAGAGTTAAGACAGCTACTATGATTATTCTAATTAGAAAACTTCCAGGTTATTTATAGGATAATACAGGGAAATGAAATTCATTACCCGGCAAAGTATGCAACAAACCATTAAACATTGCAATAAAATCAATTGGCACAAAAAGAAATGCAATTACGTTACATTCATGTAAACCCTTCCATAAACTAATTTCTAAACATCAATCATGATTGATATTCATCATATAAACATCGAAGAAGCACTTATATTTTTTAAACTCATCAATAAGTTCCTGCTGTCTCACAAACACATGAGACATCGTCATAATTGTGGCTGGTAATCTCTAATCATCCAAATCTCAGAGCTTGAGTTTGTATAACAAAAGAAAGAGAAAAAAAGCAATTGCCATTTCATCAGAAAAGGGTATTTTACCATCTTTTTAAAATGTAATAATTTATTCCTAATTAACAACTGATTAGGCGGCATTTCAAAATTTTTCTAACACCACACATGACTAACTCATAAGCAATCCAGGCATTAGATGAAAACTAAAAGCAGGCATATCATAAAGTGTTGATGGTCTACACCTGCTTTACACATTTGCTGAAGTTCAGTTTGTGGGAAAGATAAACTAATCTGTTGTCCATCATTTTGGAATGTTAAATGAAATACTATCTTTAGTTTTAAAAATGATGGATGCCACAATATTATAAGTAGGAAAATTGGAGGGAAAAGCCCTAAAAGTGGAAAAATATGAGAAAAAAACTAGAAATGGATTGTATGTAAATAAAATGAATTATATAAACAATGTTAATAATGTGGACTTATTTTTCAGTTTTAAAATATATTATCTATACTCATTATCTTCTTTATTCAAATATGTCTACATTTTTTTTTGTTTTACTCAGAGACAAAACAGAGATAAAAATTGGGGTCCAATCTTTGTAACTTCTGTGGAAGACAGCCTCCTCAAGAAGAATATGCATACATTTACAAAAACATGAGTAATGTAATAATACGACACATTAAGAATAAATTCAAATTTTGTAGAAGAATAAAAAAGTAACCTAAATTTTTGTTTTCCTTATTGCAGAGGCAATATTGACCAAATACTACATCTTCCTGGCATGTTTTTGTGAACAAAGCCTTCAATGGCCACTCAAGCATAGCCATTCATTAAGAATTTGAATTTTGATAGAAAGAGGTATATAAGATTTTCTTTGATTTCTGTTTATAAACAAACTTGCCTTCTAAAGACAGTGAATCATTTTTGTCAAGGACCTTAATGGGACAACATGTCCAAGTTTGGAAAATGAAATTGAAGAGTGATGAACTGCTGGCATAACAGAATTAGGAGAGCTGGACACACTGAAGTATAATCCTGGAGTGGGATTCTAAAAGAGGCTAGTAGGAAGAAAGCCAAGGGCACAAGGCAATGTGATCCCCAAAATGACCAATAAAAATTTGCTAAACTCACGAATGAGTTGTGTGAGTGATGTTCAACGTTGAAAAATTTTAAAGGAGACTGGCTTCGTTTCAGACAACTGAAGATGTGGATCTGAAGCATTCTAAGAACAAACCTATGCCACCACCTCCATCCTCGACTTGGGACTGGCAGAGATTGTTAGAGGTTTGGGGATCTACCCTGGCCATAGTATAGAGGTGTTTAAGGTAAAAATCACATAGATATCAAGAAGTAGGCAATTCTCCCATCCCCCTGCACCCAAACAATTGATGTCTGGCTTTAAAAACACATTTATTTATAATATCAATTCTTGGAATAGAATAACCACTACAGAAGTATAATATTTGTTGAGTTAATGACTAAAAGGAAAACAAAGAATTTGCGATAACTGATGAGATAAAAGATCTTCCTGTGTTAGTAAATTCATCTTGAAAGTAAAAATTACTGCTAATAATCATACTTTATCATATATATTAAAACACTTTAAACCAAACAAGACACCAAGAGCAATAGCTGAAATACCAAGGTATATTAACTGAAGGTGCTATGTAAATGTAAAGACAATTACCTTAAGTGCTATCCTTTCTCATCCAAAAGAGAATTTGTTTAAACTATGTAAAAGCAAATACAGTATATGAAAAGTGTCTTCTAGTGATAAATGTTTTTCATTTTATGCAACCTTCTTGAATTACATTTTCGTGTGTTTACAAATATATACCAAAGCTCCTTAGATATTGGCAAAAGTATAGCCTGTCCAAAACTCTTCCATTTATATAAAATGCAAAACTTGCCGCTCAGAAATGAAATATTTTTTCTAGCAACTTTACAGTTTAAGAGTTTCAAAGTATAACTGTAAGGGATCTCAAAGGGATGATATCATCCAGCATTGAGGCAAGAGTTTGTTAAACTATTCTAGGCAGTAGGAACCCCATTTATTCTTCTGTATTTGTGCTTCCTCCGATATGGAGAACCACTTTAAACATAGTTCACCTAGCAACCATCAAAGTGTTTGAAAGCAATAAACAGATCACTCCTCTGCCACTACTTCTCAAAGCTGAACTCAAAAAAACTTCAGCCCTCTCCTCAAAGAACCAAGTTATCCAGTCTTTATTTTTGTTACTATTCTCTGGAGAATTGACATTTTTCACAATTTTTTTTTAAGGTGAAAACCCAAAGCACAAAAACATGGCAAATAGGGCACGGTGATGCACATTAGAATAGAGAGTAGATGTTATTACTAAATGGATTTCACTTCTTTCACAATAGTACCCAAAATGCAAAGTTGGGTACATCTTGAGGTTCATGCTGAAAATCAGATCTTGCTCCCCATTTCAGTGATCTCCCATTAGTTCTTGTTAAGCCTGGCATTTTGTTCAGATTTACGGTGATTTATTTGTTTCTTTGCTTATGATGTTTAAATTTGCTTAGTGTGGTATAAAGTAGGAAGAGTATGAAGCCAGTGGCTGGGGTTTGAATCCCTGTTAGTTACGTGGCCTGGACTACAATATCCTCAGTTGTGAGTTAGGAAAATGATTCTCTACTTCTAGATTATTTGCGTGACTGTCTTCAAAAGTACACATAAATCACTTACCACAGGGCCTGTTATGTAAGAGCCATTCAACCAGAGTTATTTTTCTGCCCTAAATTGCTTCTTCTTGCAATAGTTGCTACCTGATCTCTTATTAGAAACAGAAAAGTCAACTTTCATTATTGCTTCTTTCTCAGCTTCCACTTCCAGTTATTTTTCCCTTTCACGCACACGATATTATCTCAAGCCTTCACTATCACACAACTGGAATATTGCAGTCGATTCCTAACTAGTTTTCTTTCCTCCATTCTCTTCCCTCCCCATTTTAGAAAATGCATATCATTTCTGGCCTTTAAAAATGAAACAGAACAAAACAACCTTGCAAATAAGTCTTATTTTCTACCAAGTGAAATCCAAGTTCCTCGACACATACAAAGTCTTCACAAACTTGACAGCCACTGCCCACTTCTCCAGACTTAATGACACTGGTCCTCTCTTCACCCTTGCACAGGAGAATGCTCTTCACCTATTAAGATGTAGACTCAAAGCCTACTTTATGTGTACCTTAACCCTATTCCCTGTCCCAGAGGAAAATAAACCATTTCCCATCTTGTACTATCTATATTATTACACGTAAAACTAAATTGTTATCTGTACATATATCTTCCATATTATACTTAAGATCCTTGAATAAAAATCCATATTTTCCCATCTTTTTATTCCCTAGCACAATATCTGTCCCACAGAAATAAGTTAAGAAGTGAATACTGGTTGAATTTGGGGTCAAAGCAACATCTTCACATCTAATTGTGAAATATAGTTAGAAATAACTTAAGTAGATAACCTAATTCAAACCCTTCTTCTAATTTTGGCTGTGCCTTTACCCTTTCACTGTATCTTATATTTAGGATGATCAGGAAAAAATGTGCATTATATTTTGACTGTCAAGTTTTAGTAACTCAGATCCTTTGGGGAGCTTTTCTAGCTGCCATTTACTTTCACTCTCATGTAGAACAGATCATTTTTGTTTGTTTGTTTGTTTGTATCCACACTGTAATTTTTATTGACTTTCATCTTATAAATGTCCATAATTTATAGCATATAGTTATTTATTTATTTCTTCTTTCTATACTGTAAATACTTAAGTTACAAATCACTTCTCATTTGCATCTTCAATGTTTAGTACCCTGCCTGACACAAGTGATTAAATACGTGTTTTTAATGAGTGAATTCATGTTGATACCAATTCAGATACATAAAAATAGATCCAAGTATAGATATAGAGTCAAATGCAAATACAGAAGCAGACATAGCCATAGACACAACTTTAAGGATAAATTTAAAAGTCTCCTTTTATTTCTGAGAGAGCTTACTGATTGGAAGTACTGCTATTATTTTTAATTTGGATGTTGGCTTGGTGCACTGTACAATAATAATAATAAAGAACACACCAATTTCCCAACACATAATAAATCATGCGCCAGTAAATATGTCACGCATCAAACTATGTGTTTTGTATACTACTACCAACAGACTATGCTACAGTTTGTCATGAGCCTTTATGAAAGAGGAATCTGGGGCTCTAAGAGATTAAGAAATTTCCTCAAGATGGCATAACTATAAGAAATGAAGACAATTATTATTATCAAAACAGTAAGACAGAGGAAGAGAATAAACAAACAAAGGGCCGTGATCAGAGGTAGACAAGGCGGTAGGCAGAATAAGAGGAGGCACAGACAGACAGAAGATCAGAAAAAGCCTCCAGAATAATTTCTAGCAGAAGAGTCAGTCATTCAAGATTACCTTCTTTTTCTCCCTCTCTAGTGATAATTTAATCCACCTTGCTACAAAGCAAGCCTTCCTTTCTTGCTTTCCAAACCCTTCCATAACCTTGAGCTAACTCTAAAAAGACAAAAACGAAACAAAACAAAAAAACTTCCTGAGATATATTGGTTTTTTTTTCTGTCAGATAATTGTTTTCCCTTTACATATTCCTAATATTTATCATGCTGTGCTTTCTTCCTTTTTTTTTTTTTTTGTGCACTCTAATTGTCTGAAACATGTTGCACTCTTTCCTGGGGTGAGATGGGAACTAGTAACCTCAGTATCACTCTTCCTTCTCCCATCTCTACCTCTTGAAAATATTCTGGGAGCTGTTTGAAGGCATTGTGTCATTGGCTCAGCATTCTAGGGTCACAAAAAAAGTCAATACATTCATATTTAAGATAAAGATCACAGGAAATGGAATTATCTTTTGGGTTTTTTCTTAAACATGATAAATATTAATAACTTAGGAAGGGAAATACAGAATTTCTTCCTCAAATCGTTTGCCAAGTTAGTTCAGAAATTGTGTGTGTGTGGGGAGGCTAGAAGCGGGAAGATTTTAAAAGTGTATTTTCAGTATGGATATTAATTCTAAAACACGATAGTGGAAAAGGGAAGTTGGCAGGTGTTTTGTGTGAGATTCTTTTTATCTGCATTTCTCTCACTTACAATGTGCAGTACTTAACCATCCTTTTCATTTTAGCATAAGAACATAATGCTCCAAAATGTTAGAATTTATAACTAAATGCCAAGTAGGCTTGTGTTTCTTATTTATATGTTTGTTTTCTTAAAAACAAACAAAAAAATGTTCCATACATATATCATACATGTTTCGAAACCAGCACCCTGACTCTACAATAATGCTATATTCCCATATTTTCGTCCATCCCTCAATTTATCCTGTGTACTGATGTCTGCTAAAACTTAAAAACAAATTTATATGGGCTTTCAAAAATCAGATATATGTTCTGGTAATTGTGCACCACTGTCTGAAAAGTTAGCTGTTTCTCCATTAAGGCTATACTCACTGTATTTCTGTTTTATATTCAGTACATGTCAAATTCTTATATATTCTACCGTATTGATAGAATTAGTCATCTTGGCTGTAAAAATTCAATGTAACTAAATTATTTAATTCTTTAAGCTTCCTAAAATGTCTGAGTTAGAGTTCTTTTAAGATGGCAAGGAGAAGCAATTTACCTTTACTGTTCTTCCTCCTACCACTTACAAATCATCTATATTTCAAACCTGAGCCACTTTTCTAGTTAATGGAGTTAATGGCTTCACCATGTTGTGTAATTCACATTGTGCGATCTATATAATAAAAGCAGATGATATAGAATATTCTTGATGTTCATGAATATTAAATGTTGAAAAATAATTAGATGGTAAAAATAGAAATAGAAATAATGAAACACTAAGGAAAATGTTTGCATGGCAATGTATCAGTTAAAAAAGCTTGCCCAGAACAGAGGTGTTCATTGCCTTGAGATGCTTAGCAGATTTAGTCAATATACGTAGAAAGCATAGCATAATTCCTTCCTGTAGTAAATGAATAGTTATCAATGGTGATAAGACGTGGCTGAATTTTTTCTTCTACTTTTCAAACGTCTCCATTGCTTCCCCACCTCTAGCTAATGGAACAATTTCAAAGGTTGTTAGTGTACCCCTTTTTGCAATATTAAGTAGATTTCTTTCCCATGTGAATATCCAACATGTCAGACCACTGTGAAATGTGTTCTCAGTAATTGCTCTTGAAACGTATTATGTACCTCCCTTGATCTGGGTCTTTGCAATAAATACAAAAACATGGTTAAATACATTCCATCTTAAGCACTAAAAAAAATGTCCTTACTTTACCGCCCATACTTCCAAACCTAATACTCTAGTTAATCACTCCTGTTAGCTATAAAACTCTTCAGATATGTTCTAATTGTACTGGAACACATTTGTTCTTCACTCTCATTGCATTGGACTGTCTTTTTTATCACTTAGTTGTAACAATGATCCTTGTATTTCTGAGATCAAAGGACACTTCTCTCTTTATCTTATTATATATATTAATTATAGATTAATTAGTATACCTAGAAAATATGAATTATAGATTAATTAGTCTACCTAGCAAACAAACATGACAATTTCTCATCTCGGGACTAGGGTTGCTTGGCTCTCAGGTGAGCTTACGTGAAAGTTCTCAGGTTCATTTCCCTTTGAACCTTTCCTCAGGTACCTACTGAGCTCTCAGACTTATCTGAATGGCGTCTCTGACAGGAAATTCTCAGTGTGAAATCTGAATTTTTCCCTGGAAGGTTGATGATGAAGTCTGAAGCTCTGTTCCCACACATGCCAGTAGGGAGGAGTAAAACACTGATTCCTGAGCTATGATAAGGATTCCAAAAACGACAAGCAAGTCTTGTCCAGCTCCAGGGATGCACACACTGTGGGGCTGTAGCAGAGGAGGTACTTACAGTTCCCTAGGCTGCTCGATAGGCTGCACTGTTTCCCTTGTTACTCCCACCTCTGAGCACATGCTCTCCTGGTGGGACACTGGTCTGTACACAAAGGAAATTATTCTTGTTGATTTTCTGCTCCCAAGAGACCAGATTAGAAGTCAGGTGAATCCAGTCTTTATTTCTCCTTCTCCATGAACTCTCCTGCCTTCCAGAGGTCTCATCTCCTTACACCTAATCCCAACCTTGAGTTAATGTTTGCTCCATTCTGAGACTGATAGCCTTTGTTGACTAAGTCCCATGGACCTCCAAAGTATTGACTTGTGACAGGAAATACCTACCAATATCTCTAGAAAATTAGTATTCTCCTCTTCAACAAGGGAGAGAGGTGTGTTTCTTTGCTATAAAACCATGTATACTGTAACGTCTGGCTTCGTGATGTTTTTGACAAATCAAACACAATTTTGTGCTTTTAACTCAAATTAAGACCTGTCATTTATTCCTTCATTTGAAAAAAAAATGTTAGTTAATTATAAGATATATTTAAATCTTTTTATGCACCACTGACAAACTTAGATTCTTACATGGATTGTCTCATTCAATTTCTACAGAAGTCCATCCTATGTAGTCAGTGCTACTGTGAACCTCATTCTACATTTGCAGAAACAGGGTTCAGAGAGGTAAAGTGATCTTCCTAAATTTATGACTAAGGGATGGCTTCTTATTGAAACTCCAAGTTATTTCCAGCTCTCATGCTCTAGACCAATGGTTTACACCAGGGGTGATTCTGCCTGCAGGGACACTTAGCTATTTTTGTCCAGAGAAATTTTTGGTTGTCACAATTGGGAAAGTACTGCTACCACTTAATGGGTTGAGGCCAGGGATGCTGCTACACATCCTACAATGCACACTATGTCCCCGCCACAAAGAGTTATCCAAATGTCGATAGTAGGAAGACTGAGAAACACTATTCTAGACCAGAATTTCTCCAACATCAGTGTCAATATGAATCGCTTGGGGTTCTTGTTCAGATGCAGATTCTGATTTGGCAGGTCTAGGGTGGTGTCAGAAATTCTGAACTTGTAACTAGCTCATAGTCTACATTGATGCTGCAGGTCCTGTTCTGTGGATCACTGTAAGTATCAATGTTGTGGTCCAGTGTTAAAGCTAGACGTAAGTATTCTGAGGTATTCTCCACCAAGAAGACTCCCACACACCTCACGTCTGACATTAGGGGGTCAAATGTTGGACTCAGTAGTTTGTATCATGAAATGAAGTTGAATTTGTCAAAAGCTTTTTCTGCATCTATTAAAAAAAAAAAAAAGCTTGCCCAGAGAAAATTCTAGCAAATGTTTCTACAGTAATGATGATCTTCCAGAGCATTTTGATATGTATCATCACATTTGATCTTTATGGCAACCTGACAAGATAAATATTATTTACATTCTACAGAAAAAAACAAGTCTTCAGGTAAGTAAAGGCTGACCTAGGGTCAGTCTGTACGGTACATATGTCCTTGCTATAGTCTCTGTTTCTCTTTCTCTTACATTAATCCTTTCCCATTTTAAATGCCACTTCCCATCCCGCACAATTTTTCTCCTTGCTTTCCTCTAGGTAAACAGATTTTATATTGTGCTCTAAAAAGTAACATTGTATATGGTAACTTTTTAAATAACATGTAAAAATTCCTAAAGTGGATAAAAATTCGGAATAAAAGTGTCTGGCAATTTAATTTACTTTTTCTCATTCACACCCCTGAATGCAGTTTTCATCAAAGTTCTGCCTTTGGCGCTCTTTGACAAGTTCATCTACTGCCATGAGCTCAACTGCCTTCTTTTCACAAATGCCCCTTAAACCCTCTCTTCCTAAATCCTAATTCCTCTTTCTTGAATCTTAGTTTTACGGGATTCTATCTGGAAAACTATTAGAGCCTCACCCTCAACAGGCACCAAACAGAACTAATTAGTTTAACTCCCCCAACATAGTACTTCCATATTTTGGCAGATGGCCTGACCATTTCCAGTCTCCAGAGCTGGAAACCACTCCATAGCAAGCAACAAAGACTTCTCCACTTTCTGACTAGCTCTTTCCCCCATTCCCTTTTCTACCGCCACTAACAGTTTTCACCATCAACATGTAGACACTCAAAAATTGTTGTAGGAGATGGTAAAGAGGGCCAAAATAGAATTGTCTACCATTATTTCTCAAATGTTTCAAACATATCAAACTCTTTTAATGGAAAAACAAAACTAGAGATTTCCAGTATTGAACTAAATTATTTTTCATATTGTAACTGAAACATGTACAAACCTAGATATAAAAGGCTTATGTTGATAGCTATATGGTCATAAGCCAAAACAAATTTGGAAATGAATACAAACTAAAGTGCAAAACATAACGTTTAAAATGGTACTAAAATAGTATTGTGAACTAATAATATGTTGCTGATACAAAACCTCACCTGGAGATGAGAATATCAATTAACTGCCATAATATGTTTCTTTGAGTTTGTAAGTCTACCTCACCTCTCGTCCCTCTAATTTCCCTATAGAAACTTATCTGAAACTTCATTTGGCTAATAGGCACTATTGACACATTAACCCCACTGCTATAGTTGTCTCATTCACTTACAACATTAATTTACTAGAGTTGGATGCTCATATTATCATAAATGCAAATAAAGTTTCAACCACCAAAATCATGTGGAAACACTTGGTTATAATATGGCCACACCAATAACTTGGAATAAATTTATGTTGATTTTGAGATTACAACAAAAATAAAAATATACCATTGATGCATTCTCTTAGAGACTGGAGAAATATAACCCTATACTCCGGCACCCTGATATCGGTTATCATCACCATAATAAAACTAATTGATGGTTTCAGACTGGCTGAATACACCTTCCTATTCATGTGCTCTCTCTTATTAGTAAGCACTGTCATTCTTAGCACCTGAAATATGGTGGTGAGCTTAATTTCTTTCTATTTTATTTGTTTCACCTGTCTTATGTTGCCTAATGGATTAGAAGCTACTTTTAGCTCCAGTACATATTTACCTTATTCAATATTCATATTTAAACTGCTGCAGCACCAAATACAGTGGTTTGTTTTTTTTTAATCAGTTAGTTATTCATCCATGAATTGATTTACCCAACAAACATTTATTGCGCTCCTACAATATGCCAGGCATCTGTAGGCAATGAGCATTGTTTTGGAAAAATTACACACTCTTTTCTCTCAGTTTATGTTCTGCTGGGGAAACAATTATAAAGCAAATGTGACATACTTTCTGATGATGGTTAAGTTATAAGACAAAAAGAAAGGCTGGTAAGGAAAGTGCCAAAGGAGCTACTTTAGATAGAGTTGTTGAGGAAGGCCTGGCTAAGAAGGGGGCATATAAGCTGAGATCAGTACAATGTAGTTTCAGGTTTAAATTTTATTTATAACATCCATTTGTCAATTATGTCTTCCCATAGACTATTACCTCTTGTAGTGCAGGTAAATTGCACTGTTTATTTTGTGATAGGAGATCAAATAATTTTTATTTAGGAGTCTGTTATATCACTAAATCATTATATAAACAATGTGACTGGGCACCACTTGCCCCTATTTAATGGATAATGAAACTATGTCTTAGAGAAGTATCCAAAGTCATATCCAGAAGTATCAACAAGTGGCTGTTCCTTGTTGACCTATAAATCAAAACTAAACTTATCTGATTTCAGGTTTCATTGTTTTCCCACTCTATCCCACCTTCCACCATATTGAAAGTTCTATAGAGTTGGCATGACGACACACTTAGTACTTCATAAAAAACTAATGAATTTATGAGGAGGAAGACCACGGCTATCCAAAGAGTCCAAAGTGATATATGTCCTTAATCTAAAGTGCCAAAGTAGTTGATCCAATTTAATACAAACATACAATCTTAGCTTAGGTAGCTTTCAGAATTTACAAATGAAAACAGTTGTCAACAAAGAGAGAACTTCAAAGCCAATAATAAGCATGAGACTGTTTTGGTTAAAGAGCAACTATACCAACAATGAGAAAGTTATGTTTGGGGTAAGCAATCAAGTGTAAGTAAAATCTGTCTGACCAGTTCCAAGTATAAAAGATGAGTCATGTAATTATTGTGAATGATTAAAGAGGTTAGCAGGGCTGTTTGTGCTGAAGAACCAAACAGCATTTTAATTCATTTAAAATACGCTTTTGAGATTAAAACTGATAATTAAATACCCAAGTTCACGGAACAATAGAAACTACTTTTAATTTCCTAGGATTAGAAATGTGTATCTTGTTTATTATAAAATGTCTGCTTTGATAAAACCTGTTCATAATTATCACAACACCAATATTTATATTGCCGTCTCATTTAATTCCCTAGAGATCTGAGAAAAGGCCCAAAACAAGCTAGAAAGGAGTCTGCAATATGCTCTCAACAAGTGTTCAAACATTATTAAAGCAAGGATGCATTCTTTCTTCTACCCAACCTAATTTGTGTTAAAATCATGAGAGAAAAAAAAAAAAAAACTTATTAAAGGGGAAGAATGTGGTGGTGTACCATTAATACAGCACATGTCAAAACATAGTTTCTTTATTTCTGTATATTTGCAGTATTTATAGGTCACCTTCTTTTTGCTAATGAAAATCTGGATCATTAAAATAATTCAGATGTCTTCATTTTACATATGAAACATCACCTTTCCACCAGACTAAAGAAGCCCTAGGAAAAGACGCGTTATCTTTCTATACCCAAGATTTTTTTGCCTCGTTTGTTTTTTTTCTTCCTCTGCATTGTCACTATGTGTCTCCTTCTTTACTGCTCTATTTTTGATTAATTACAATGTGAACTATGCCTTCCAAGGAATTTATGAAAGGACTCATCAGGACTTAACAAGGCTGTATCATAAGCAGAAATTTAGTCCAAAAAGGAGAGGAGAAGACAGTGATGGGGAACTGCATTGTCAGATGCCTACTAAGTGCTGTGCTCAGAATTTTACATATGAATTCCCCTATTTAATCTCAAACTTAATCCTATGAGATAGATATTATTTTCATTTCTCAGATGGTATCCTGACACTGAGAGAGGTTAAATGAGTTAATCTGAGGTCATACTGGAAAGATGTGGTAGATCTGGGATGTGAATTCAGATCTCAGAATTCAGTTTTACCTCTACACGAAGTTGTCTTCCAATAAAATGTGTTGTGTTCTTCTGGATTTGACTAAACTCAAACCTTATGGCACCATGGATATAAATTTAAAGTTTTCTCATTTTGGTTTCACCATTTCTGACAATGAAAAATGATTCTTTATTTAATTCCACTGAACAGCGCTGAGAACAGGGACAGGTGCACAGTTGTGTTCCTGAAGATTTTAGTGACCAACCGGGAAGTGGTAGAAACATGGGCCATGTTTCTATCCATAGAGACAGCTCTGTCAAGACTTTCAAAATATGTTTACTTTGCTGTATGAATGGAAATCCCTTCTCTCAACAAATATGTAGAATATTGTGCTTCCGTTCCTTAAGTCTCTGCAAAGAAAAGTCCAAAATTGAGAGAAGAAAAAAATTTCTTCCCCAATTCTTCATTGTTATAATGTCTCCTTAGAATCTATAACCTCTTGATTATTTTCCAGTTAATATGGTCAGATATGAAAAATAATATTTTAATTTATTTGTGAAGAACAATAAACTATAGCAGTAAAAATAACTACCAAATTTCATAGATTCTAAAATACATCAGTTAATAGCAATGTGAGGTCATAGTCTTCATATTCATTTACATAGAGTAAAATTGATATATATAAAGGAGAATATCATTTGTTCAATAAAGTTAGAAAATGACAGGACAGTAATTTCAGTAAATGAGCTTTAAAATATGGAAGCAACCTAAGTGTCCATCAATGGATGAATGAATAAAGATGTGATACACACACACACACACACACACACACACACACACACACACACACACAGTGGAATATTATTCAGCCAAGAGAAAGAAGGAAATCCAGCCATTCCTTAGGACATGAATGGACTTTGGACTTTGAGGGCACTGTGCTAAGTGAAATAAGCTAAACAGAGAAAGACAAATACTGCATGGTATCACTTATATGTGGAATCTGAGAAAAAGTCAAACTCATAGGAATGAGGGTAGAAAAGTAGTTGCCAGGGACTGGGGGGTTTGGGTAAAACAGGGAGAGGTTTGTAAAAGGATACAAGCTTTCATCTATAGATGAACATGACCTGAGGATCTAATATAAAACATGGTGACTACAGTTGATAATACCATATTATATAATTGAAATTTGCTAAGAGAGTAGAATTTAAATGTTCTCATCAAAAACAAAAAGATAAATATGTGAGGTGATGGATGTGCTATTTAACTGATGGGGGGAATCCTCTCACAATGTTTATATGTATTAAATCACGGTGATGTACCCCTTAACTATCTTACAATTTTTTATGTCAATTATACTTCAGTAAAGCCGAAAAAAAAAGATAATAAAAATAAGTAACTAAGTAAATTAATATAAAATACTACAATATTAGTAGTATTTGATCCACAGTCATTTTGCCAGTAAAACTTTCAGGAGACTGCTAATTCCATAGGAACAGAAAACATGTTTTGACTTCTTCATATTTTAGGACCTAACACGATGCTAGCTGGTATTTAATAGATGGGAAAGAGGTAAAAGGGAGTGAAAGGAAGAAGGAGAGGAAAGAAAAAAGAAAGGAGAGGAAGGGAGAGGAGAGGAGAGAAGAGAAGAGATGGGGAGGCGAGGGGAGGAGGGAGGAAGGACCCAAAGTCAGAGTTTTTGCCTGGGGTATCTGTGGAGGGATGGATAAGGAGGGAAATAAGTTTTTCATGGATCCCTACTTCCATTACACCCCTTAGGATCCCTGAGGTCGACATAAGTGGCCCTAACATATCTACTAGTCATTGAGAAGGACTGTTACATAAAACTTAGGAATGGAAGATTCTTAAAGGAAATAATTTAAGACTGTTTCAGATAGAGAAGAAACAAAGTCTCATAGAAAGCATCTGGCAAAGATAAAGTTTTAGGATCCAGTCCTAGCAATACTGATCTCTAATTTCATTGATATACTGTGAAATTTACTCAACTTCTTTGAATTTTGGTTTTCTGTTCTGAGATGATAGGTAGATATAGGATGCTCTCAAGGTTTACTTTTCGTTTTAAAACATCTACCTTTGACTACACTGGTGCAAAATGAATTTTCCTAAACATATCTTCTCTTATGGAAAAGAAGATCATATCTATAGAAATGACTATTTCTACTACAGTACATGTTTTCGAATAAATACATTATGAACTTATATAAAGCTTAACATTCCTTAATCTGCCAGAATCACTCACTTTTGAGAGCTTACAAATCAGAGGAAACTAGAGGGAAATGCCATTACCCAGTCATTTACTATTCAGTTTTAAAGTGTCAGCATTTACTTTTTTATATGTTATCCTTACAATGAGATTTATAATACACTGCCTCTAAGTCATTTTTTCATATGACTGATATAGCAATATCGTGATAGAAAACAGCCTCTTTCTAGGTACAATGCTCTTCTCACATTTCAGACAAGCATGAGCAGCACTATGTGATACTCCATTTGCTTCAATTCCAGGACATAACTTGTCTGCATCTGTATATTTGGTTAGATGATTTAAAGAGGAGAAACAAGATAAGCCTCACAAATTGAGATGGAATTCTCTGTGTGAAGGATAAGAAAGTCAGGCTCATTTGGACATCCCGGGTCTTGCCAATGGAATAAATAGCAGCTGATGCGGGAAATAGTAGAAACATTAGTCCACAGATATTTTGTTACCATCATCCCTGAGTAGGCAGTCATTTAATGTGGTCCTTCCCAGTCTTGTGAACCATCTTCTGCCAATATCTATTCTGACTGCCAGATCCTTAAGGAGTACTATAGGCATACTTCGGAGATACTGAGGGTTCGGTACAGATCACAGCAATAAAGTGAATGTTGCAACAAAGTAAGTCACATTAATGTTTTGGTTTTCGAGTATATATAAAAGTTATGTTTACACTGTATTGTAGTCCATTAAATGTGCAAGAGTGTTATGTCTAAAAATGTACATACCTTAATTAAAAATACTTCATTGCTAAAAAAAGCTAATTACTATCTGAGCCTTCAGCCAGTGATAATCTTTCTGCAATAAAAATATCAAAGATCACTGATCACAGATCACCATAACAAATATAATAATAATGACAAAGCTTGAAATATTACAAGAATAACCAAATATGAGACAGGATGCTAGAAAATGCTGTTGGAAAAATGGCGCCCATAGAGTTGCTTGACACAGCGTTGCCACAAACTTTCAATTTATAAAAAAAAATGTAATATCTGTAAAATGCAATAAATCAAAGTGTGATAAAACAAGGTATGCCTGTATAGAAATGTCTTTATCCAAACGCTACAAATTAAATATCACATTTCCTTCTTTATCTACTTTATGACCATAGGCAGAAGTTTGGGTAACTATGGCATGAGTTGCTCGGGAAATCTCTGAACATCATTAAATAACTAAATCTTTAGTGCTAGTCACTCGAGTATGTACTCTAGTAGAGAGCTGCCCAGGTAAGAAGCAGTCCGATTGACAATCCCACTTCTGTAATTTGAACCATCTGCACTTGTGACTTTTGATCTGAATTTCAAATTTGAAACTACTATTTGCTTTTCTGTTCAAAGCATCAAAATTCATAAAGCATGTCTCTCCAAAATTAGTATTCATCTGGGCCTCTTGTTGCACCTCAGTTCCAGCTGTTCCAAATTTGGTAAAATGCACCCTGTCATTTTTGTACAATGTAATAACAGACAACAGAAACTTGATTTACTCACAAAGCTAAGGAGTAAGGATGGGGCTGATGGATATTGCGGATAGCAGACTAGTAGCGGGGAAGAAATACTAACCTGATCTGTTTCTGTTATTGAATGAAAGACTGGGGAAATGTGATTTCAGTAAATTAAAACTGGATTTGCCAAGTCAAGCAAACTGAGTATTTTTACCATGTACGTTTTTCTCATTTCTTAAAGCAATTGTGGAGGATTATGATAATGCTCAAGGGCTAAATGTATAAAAATTGATGAAATCGGCAGCCACCTTTAGGTGATTATAAGGAGCAAAATGTCAACAGAAGTAGCATCTTTTGCTAACTAACCGCTTGAGGCCCATTTTTCAAAGTAATCACTGATGTATAGAAATCTCTTACTTAGAGATTGAAGAGACTTCCTAAAAACTTTAAATGAGAAAACTACATATTAAACATACAATCAAAGCTTAATTCACAGGAAACATCAATTGGATTTTGTTATACTCCTCTTGAAGGAGGCAAGAAAATAAGAAATTAAGTTTGGTTGGAGATTTAATCAAATATAGACAAAACAAAAATCATTCAGCGTCTGGACCACAACTGGTATTCATCCAATTTTCTATAGTAGCACACTGTTCAACAGAACTTTTTGCAGTGATGGAAATGGTGTATATCTGCACTGTCATCTACTGCAGCCACTAGTCATGTGTAGGTATTGAGCAGTCAAATGTGGCTAGTGCAACTGAGAAACTTGATTTTTCTCCCAGCTTTACTGAGATGTAACTGACAAATAATACTGTCATATATTTAAAGTATACAATGTTCTGATTTGATTTATACATACATTGCGAAATGATGACCACAATCAAGTTAACACATCTTTCACCTCATATACTTACCTTTGTGTGTGTGCGTTTGTGTATGTGTGTGTGCTGAGAATACTTTAGATGTAATCTCTTAGCAAATTTCAAGTACACTATATAGTATTAATTACAGTCATCATGCTGTGCATTAGATCCTAAGAACTTATTCATCATTTAACTGAAGGTTTGTACACTCTGACCAACATCTATTTCCCTCATACCCCAAACCCTGATAACCATTTTTCTACCCTCTGTTTCTTCGAGTTCAAAAAAACTTGGGGGAGGTTCCACATATAAGTAATACCATATAGTACTTCTCTTTGTCTCTCTGGCTTATTTTCTTTAGCATAATGCCTCCAGGTTCATCCATGTTGTTGTAAATGGCAGGGTTTCCTTCTTTTTATGGCTGAGTAATATTCCATTGTATATTTATACCACAATTTCTTTATACGTTCATCCATCAGTGGACTCATATGCTGTTTCCATAACTTGGTTATTGGAAATTATGTTGCAATGAACATGGGAAGCAGATATCTCTCCAAGAGGGTGATTCCATTTCCTTCGATATATACCCAGAAGTGGGATTGTTGCACCATATGGCAGTTCTATTTTTAATTTTTTGAGGAAACTCCCTACTGTTTTCCATAATGGCTGCATCAATTTACATTCCCACAACAGTGTACAAGAGCTCCCTTTTTTTCCCTATTCTCACCAAAATCCTTTATATTTTTGATAACAGATATCCTAACTGGTGTGAGGTGATAGCTCATTGTAGTTTTGATTTGTATTTCCCTGATGATTAATGATGTTGAGTATCTTTCATATACCTGCCGGTCATTTATGTCTTATTTAGAAAAAAAGTCTATTCAGTTTCTTTGCCTGTTTTTTAATCAGGTTATTTATTTTTTTGCTATTGACTTGTAAGGATTCCTTGTTTATCTTTAATATTAACTCCTTACCAGATATTTGGTTGGCAAATATTTTCTCCCATTCCAGACTGCCTTTTCATTTTGTTGATTGTTTCCATTGTGGTACAGAACTTTTTAGCTTGATGTAGTACCATTGTTTATGTCTACTTTTGTTGCCTGTTCTTTTGTGTCATATGCAAAAGATCATTTCCAAGACCAAACGTCAAAGAGCTTTCCCAGTATGTTTTCTTCTAGGAGTTTTATGGTTTCAAGTCTTATGTTTAAGTCTTTAAACTATTTTGGCTTGATTTTTGTGTATGGTGCAAGATAAGGGTCCAATTTCATTCTTTTGCATGTAGGTATCCAGTTTTCCCAACACCATTTATTGAAGAGATTATCCTTTCTCTGTTGTGTATTCTTGGTGCCTCGTTGACCATATATGCATGAGATTATTTCTGGGCTCTCTGTTCTATTTATCTATGTGTCTGTTTTTATTCCAATACCATACTGTTTTGATAAGTATAGGTTTTTAAAGTAGTTTGAAATCAGGCAGGGTGATGCCTCCAGCTTTGCTTGTCTCCTTAATATTGCTTTAGGTATTCAAGATCTTTTGTAGTTCCAAACAAATTTTAGTTTAGTTTTGTTGTTGTTGTTTTTTCCTGTAAAAAATGCCATTGGAATTTTGATAGGGGTTTCATTGAATCTGTACTTTACTTTGGGCAGTATGGATATTTTAACAATATTAACTCTTCCAACTCATGAGGATGAGATACTTTCTATTTATTTGTGCCTTCTTCAATTTCTTTCATCAGTGTTTTATAGTTTTCATTGTACAGTTCATTTACCTCCTTGGTTAAATTTATTCCTAAGTATTTTATTGTTTTTGATGCTATTGTAAACGAGCTTCCTTTCTTAATTCTTTTTTGAATAGTTCATATTAGTTTATAAAAATTTGACTGATTTTTGTATGCTGATTTTTATCCTGAAATATAAATGTTTATTAGTTCTAACAGGATTTTTTGGTGGAGACTTTAAAGTTTTCCACATATAAGTTCACATCATGTAAATAAGACAATTTTATAATTTTTACAAAATTTTACCAAAGTTTTAAAAAAATTTACACTTTTCTTTCTAATTTAGATATATTATTTCCTTGTCTTGCCTGATTTCTCTGGCTAGGACTTCTAATACTACATTGAACAGAATTAGCAAGAGTAGGCAATCCTGACTGGTTCCTAACCTAGAGGATACAACTTTCAGCTTTTCACCATTGAGTATGATGTTAGTTGTGGGTTTGTCATATATGTTACATATATGGACATACACATATAGATGGTACATTCCTTCTATACCAAATTTTCTGAGTTTTTATCATGTAAGGAAGTGGAATTTTGCCAAATATTTTTTTGCATATTTTAAGATAACCAAATAATTTTGCTAATGTGGTATATTACATTTATTAATTTGTGCATGTTAAACCACCCTTCCATTCCAAGGATAAATCTCACTTGATCATGGTGTATGATCCTTTTAATGTGTTTTTAATTTAATTTATTACTAATATTTTGTAGAGGACTTTTGTATCTATTCTTATCAGGGTTACGGGCCTGTGATTTTCTTTTCTTGTAGTGTCCTTGTCTGGCTTTGGTACCAGGGTACTGTTGGTCTCATAAAATAAGTTAGATAGTGTTCCCTCCTCTTCAACTTTCTGGAAGAGTTGAATCGATATTAATTCTTTTTTTTTGGGGGGGGGTAGGCCCCCCCACGTAGGCCTCTCATTGTTGTGGCCTCTCCCGTGTGGAGCACAGGCTCCGGACACGCAGGCTCAGAGGACATGGCTCACGGGCCTAGCTGCTCCGCGGCATGTGGGATCTTCCTGGACCGGGGCACAAACCCATGTCCCCTGCATCGACAGGCGGACTCTCAACCACTGCGCCACCAGGGAAGCCCGATATTAATTCTTATTTAAATGTTTTGTAGAGTTACATTCTTCTTTAAATGTTTGATGAAGCTGATTGGTCCTGGATGTTTCTTTGTTGGGAGATGGCAGATTACTGACTCAATCTCCTTACTCATTATTTGTCTGTTCAGATTTTTTATTTCTTCATGATTCAGTCTTAGAAGGTTGTATGTTTCTTGAATTTATCCATTTCTTCTAGGTTATCCAATTTGCTAGTGTACAATTGTTGACTGTAGTCTCCTATGACCCTCTGTGTTTTTGTGGTATCAGTTGTCATGTCTCCACTTACATTTCTGATTCTATTTGATTATTCTCTCTTTTTTAAGCTAACTGTTTGTTAATTTTATCATTTCAAAAAAGCATTTTTAAATCTTTTCTATTGTATTTCTCATCTCTATTTATTTTTATTCTGATTTCTGTTGTTTCCTTCCTTCTACTGACTTTAGACTTTGTACTTCTTTTTCCACTTCCTTGAAGTATAGTGTTTGTTTACTTGAGATCTTTTGTTTTTCTTAACGTAGGCATTAATCACTATAAATGCTCTTTTTAGAACTGTTTTTGCTGTATCCCATGAGTTTTGATATATTGTGTTTCCATTTTCATTTATGTCAAGATATTTTTGAGTTCCCTTTTGATTTTTTTGTTTGACCATTGGTAGTTCAGGAGTGTGTTGTATAATCTTCACATATTTGTGAATTTTATAATTTTCTTCATACTATTAATTTCTAGTATCATGCTACTGTGGTCAGAAAAGAAGCTTGATATGATTTCTATCTTCTTCAGTTTTCTAAGACTTGACTTTTGACCTAACATATGATCTATCCTGGAGGATGATTCATATGCACTTGAGAAGAATGTGTATTATGCTGCTGTTGGATGAAATCTTTTATACATGTCTGTTATGTCCATTTGTTCTAAAGTATAATTCAAGTGCAATGTTATTTTATTGATTGTCTGTCTGGATGACCTATCCATTGTTGAAGATGTGGCACTGAAGCCCCCTACTATCATTGTATTGCTTTCTATTTATCCCTTCAGGTAAATTAATATTTGTTTTACATACTTAGGTGCTCTGATGTTGGATGCATAAATATTTACAATTGTTATGTACTCTTAATGAATTGATAATAATGTCCTTCTCTTATTTGTGTCTTTGTCTCTTGTTACAGTGTTTGACTTAAAGTCTATCTTGTCTGGTATCAGTATAGCTACCTCTGCTTTCTTTTTTCATGGAATATATTTTCCATTTTCATGGAATATATTTTTCCATCCCTTCAATGGAAAAATATATTTTTTGACTTAAAGTCTATCTTGTCTGGTAACAGTGTAGCTACCTCTGCTTTCTTTTCTCATGGAATATATTTTCCATTTTCATGGAATATATTTCTCCATCCCTTCAATCTCAATCTATATGTGTCCTTAAACCTGAATTGAGTCTCCTATATGAAGCATATAGTTGGGTCTTGTTTATTTATTCATTCAGCCACTCTATGTCTTTCAGCTGGAGAATTTAATGTACTTAACATTTAAAGATATTATTAATAGGTAAGGGCTTGCTATTGCCATTTTGTTAATTGTTTTCTGGGTGTTTTCAAGATCCTTTATTCCTTTCTTCTTTTGTGATTTGATGGTTTTCTGTTTTAAATCCTTTTTCTCTTTTGCATATCTATTACAGTCTTTTGCTTTACAGTTACCATGAGGCTTACATAAATATTTTATAGCTATAATGGTTATCTTAAGCTGATAACAACTTACCTTTGATCATATACAAAAGCTCTACACTTGTACTCCCCTGTCTACATTTTATGTTTTTGATGTCACAATGTACATATTTTTATATTCTATATCCATTAACAAATTCTCATAATAAGTCATTTCTAATATGTTTATCCTTTAACCTTTGTAATAGACTTATATGTGATTTATACGCCACCATTACAATATTAGAGTATTTGGAATTTGACTATATATTTATCTTTATCAATGCTATCTTCTCTTTTCCATTCATTTTTCTTTTTGCTCCTCTCATTGGATGATGTCCCCTGACATTCTTTGATTCAACTGTTCCTTTCATCTGTTTGATTTAGTCTGACTGTTGAACACCCCTATTGAATTTTTCAATTCGGTTATTGTATTATTTAGCTCTATGATTTCTGTTTGGTACTTTTAAAATATTGTCTATCTCTGTTGCAATTGTCTTTCTTTATATGTTGCTCTCCTGACCTTGGTGGGCATCTTTATGACCACTATTTTGAATTCTCTGTTGGGTAAGTCATTTGTCACCACTTCACTGTGTTGGTTTGTGGAGATTTATCTTTTTTTTTTTTAAAAAGATTCTCCTGTCTCTTCATTTTCCTTGAGTTTTTGCATTGGTTTCTATGAATTTGATAAGAGAGCCACCTCTCCCAGTTTTAACAGAATGGCCTCATGTAGGAAATTAAACTTGCTAATCAGCCTAGCCCAAGATTCTGGGTACCACTCAAACTTTTGTTCTTTTCCTAACATCTGTCTTTGTTCTTAGTGGCTCCCAGGAGATTACAGTATGCCAAGTCCCATCATTGCCCCAAAGTGGGGAAAATGCCACATGCTGCTTCAAGCTTCTGAAGGACCACTAACTGCCTGCTCTGCCAGCTCCAACAGCAGGCTAATTGGAAGCCCAAGCTTTGGGCAGCAAATGAAAAAGTTGGCATATGATATATGCAGTCTAGCCTTTATCAGGTAGAAAATGGGAGATGGGTATTTTTGCCTACATACTCCATGCTGAGCCAGAGTGAACAGCTGTTGGGAGTGCCTGTGCACCCACATAGAACCACCTCTTTGGACCCAGGGAAACTGCAAACACTAAGCTTAGTCAGTTCCCTGAGCTAAGTTATTTAGCAGCTAACCCCTTGAGTGGTAGCCATTGAAGTTGCGGCACTAGATGTTTGAACAAACTCCTTTCAGGGAGAAGCTAGAGACTTGATTTTATCACTGAGGCAAGCCAGGAGGAGAAGGCACAGGAGTTCCCTATGCCCATTCAAGCTCCTAAGGACTACAAATGATGTGCCCTGACAGCTCCCAGATGCAGGCTAATTAGAAGCCTGACCCTCGGGCAGTAGCTGGAAAAGTATGCACCATGCAAACAACAAGTTTGCACTCACGTGTGTGGTGCACTCATGCACCAACAAGTGTTGCCAGCACCATGCAAAATCTCACTAGCTTCTCAGACACTGACTTCCCAGTGAGCTTCACCAGCATCCCAGAGGGCTGATTCCCAACTAGTTTTACTAGGGCCCCAACAGGTGGTTTCCAGCCAGCCCTGGCTGGTGCCACTTCAGCAAATTCTCTGTCATTAAGTAGGCCACAGCCACACCCTCTCCAACAGGGTCTGGATGTCAGTGTTGGCCTCCTTCCAAGTCTTCTATTTCCATGGGTATTAGCCTCAGCTGTAGAAGTAGTATTTCCTCCCTACCTCTGCTATTCTTGTGTTCTGTTCAGTTCACTTTATGGCTAAGCTGTAATCTCCTATTATTTAGTTAATAATTAATTATTTATCCCTTAATAGTTACTCCCTGCTATTAATTCATTATTAGATAATAATTCTTTATATTGAAATGTTCCACTCAATTTACTGATTTCTGTCTCCTGGCTAGGCCCTAACTGACACATCTTCTTTAGGTCATTCATAGGAACTCTGCATGGGCTATCTTTAGTTTACAAAAATGTCAGGAATCTACTGACTTCCAAAATAAATCAACCTGTCAGTTGTAATGTTAAACATGTAAGGCCAAGTTTCCAAGCCTGGTACTCATTAAAATTAAATAATATATATTATTTTGCAAAGGTCCAGGAATCAGGAAAGATTCAAAGACATTGAATTTCTGTTGCAGTAGCCTTCCTTAAACCCATTAACATTTATTTTAATTGTGGTTCCAAGGTACTATTTCAAATAGTCTGAGAACTAAATTGCACATGTAAATACTTCAACGTTTAGGGAAGTATTTGGGTATTAGAAATGGACTATAGTATTGCCTACAATTCAAAAATTTGAAATTTTTTATCTCTACTAATAATAAGCTTATAGACAAACTAAAATTTTAAAAAGCTATCCTTACAACCCACACAACTGAACATCAGAATGTTTGAGATTTTTAGGTTCTGTGCTATCCTTTGTCAAGAATGACCCAAGTAGAGAAAATATTTACAAATAATATACCTGATAAGGGTCGTGTCCATAATATATTAAGAATTCATACAATTCAACAACAAAAGGTAAACAACCCAATTAAAAATGGACAAAGTATTTGAATAGACATTCTCCAAAAAGGAGATATAAATGGCCAACAAACATATGAAAAAATGCTCAATGCCATTAAAGAAATACAAATCAAAACCACAATGAGATGCCATTTCACACCCACTTGAATGGATAGAATTAAGAAATAATAACAGAAAATAACTAGTTGTGGTGAGGATCTAGAGAAATTGGAACCCTAATACACTGCTGATAGTAATACAAAATAGCACAGACACTGGAGAAAGAGTTTGGCTATTACTCACTAATTACCATATGACTCAGTCATTCCACTCCTAGGTATAAACCCCAAAGCATTGAAAACAGGTGTTCAAACAAATACCTGTATGCAAATGTTCATAGCAACACTATTCACGATAGCCAAAAGGTGGAAACAACCCAAATGTCCATCAACTGATGAATGGTTAAACAAGGTGTGGTATATCCATACAATGGAATATTATATATCCATAAAAAGGAATGAAGTACAGCTACACACTACAATGTGGATGAAGTTAGAAAACGTTATGCTAAGTTAAAGAATTAGGCACAAAAGGTCACATATTGTACAATTCCATTTATATAAAATATCCAGAACAGCAAAATCCAGAGATTAGGGGTGTCCAGAGGCTGGAGGGAGGATGGAATAGGGGGAAATAGCTGAATGGGTGTAAGTTTTCCTTTTTGGGTGATAAGAATGTTCTAGAATTAGATAGTAGTGATAGTTGCACAACACTGTAAATATACTAAATGGCACTGAACTGTACACTTTAAAGTGGTTAAAATGGTGAATTCTGTATTATATATATTTTACTGCAATGAAAAGATTATGGAAGGGAAGGAAGTGGAGGTAGAAAACATGAAAAATTCTTCAAAGAAATTTTGCTGTAAAGGGTAGTTGAGAAATGGTACAGTACCTGGAAGGGGATGTAGAGTGAAAGGAAAGTTTTTAAAATATTGAAAATAGTGTTAGATAATAATTGTCAAATAGGTACTTGCTGAATGGTAATGTGGTGCATGGTTACCAGACAGACATAGAGGGTAGCAGCGTTGAATTAATAGCCATTGATCTGTTAGATCCTAATCAGAAGATACCATGACCCACCTTTGCCTCTGATACTCATGGTCCCACTGTGTGAAAGTAATGAATGATGACAGTCGGGAAGCAAGATAAAATCTGGAAGACCATAGAGACTAACTGATGTGTTGCTTAAAATATTAATTAGATTTCACCTCAGTTCGTCTTTCCAAAGTGATATAGTGGATAAAGCTCACTGATTTTGTGCAACCAGTAAGATGTATGAATGAGAAATCCCATTTCCAATTGATTAATTACTGCCAAATAGAACAGATGAATAACTTGGAGAATTGGATGGTTACATATAAATATACTTTATAAATTCCAAATGTTCTAGAATAAGTGCTGGTTAAAAAACAACAACAAAAAAAGAGAACTGATATTTAAAATAGTAATCTAAGAAATCTTTCTGGAAATACAAGAAACTCTAATTTAGCATTTTTATGTAACCTACATGTAATTGGAAAACTTGACCCAGAAAGGCCAACTCTGAGACATATTCTAATAGAACCATTAGAATGTAAAAATAAAGAAAAATATCTGAGCCATTGAATAAAACAAGCAAGTTGGTTATTAAGAGATGAAAATCACGTTGACATCATATTTCTCAACAGCAACATACAAAGCAGGATAGCACTGAATTAACACATTTTACAAACCTTAAGGAAAGAATGAGCCAAGGCCTTTTTATATTGCCAATGTTTCCTTCAAGCATCAAGGCTATACAAAACCACGTTTAAACATTCAAGAATTCAGGGAATGCTGGAGTTCAAGTCTTTCCTGAGGAATCTATCAGAAAATTTAGTTCATATATTTAAATGACAAGTGGGAAGAACTTGGCAAATGACTAATGATGAGTATTTATTGCATTAGTTTCAGATTTATGGCCAAAATAAAGGTGGGGACAAGGTGAAAGAATAATATATCCTGACAAAATGGGAACAACTTAAGTAAAATAACAGTAGGGAGAGAAACAGGTAAGTTAGAAGGAATTCACTGACTGTTGGCTTTGAACTTTCCTCTGCAGGCTTGTTTTTTGGTAGTCATATTGGTGGAATAATTCTAAAACTGTTTTGAGTGTATTGTAGGAATACTGATGTTCTGGGTGAAGTTCTCACTGTGAGAAAGGGAAATATAAATGAGATGAAAAAAGGTAAGAAAAGCCTTGTTACTGGATTTGAATTAGAGTTATCAGTATGACCTAATAATTATCAAAAAAGTCCCACAAATGTGTGTGTGTGTGTGTGTGTGTGTGTGTGTGTGTGTATTCTAGTTCTCTCTAATCATTGAAATAGTCTAAAAATAACGCCACTCTAATAGCAATTAGCATACTCAGTGCCCTGATCTTGGCTTCTAAAAGGAAACAGAACTCTCTGGAGAAATGCTGATTTCAGACCTGAGCAGTAAAAGTACAAGCTGAAAATGGAATATATTTGCGTGCCATAAAGTCAAAGAACTTCTTAAGGATAGGTGGGAATATATCAAAAAATCAAAGGAGCTACCTCAGTTGAGCACATTTGGGTCAAATTCTTCTAACTTTGTTGATGTATGACACCTAAACAGAAAAGTGTCCATTTAATAAGGGCACTGCTTAGTGAATTTTCATTATCAGAACATACTCTTTTAACCAGACTCAGATCAAGAAACAGGACATTATAAGTACATTAGAAGCCACACTCACACACCAATAAGAGTAACCACTCCCCTGACTTCCAACAGCAAAGGTATTTTTATTTTGTTTTGTTTTGTTACTTCATAAAATGGAATTAAACAGAAAATACTCTTTTGTGTCAGGTTTGTTTTAATCAGTATAATTTTTATGAGATTTATTCATATTGTTGTGTGTTGGAGATCATTGATTCTGACTGGTATATAGTATTCTACTGTAAGTTCATGTCATAATTTAAATTTTGGATATACTGAGTGTAAAAATATTAAAAGACATTGCATTTTTAAAAATCTCTAAGTCCATAGTGACACTAAAAAGGTGCAGATGGGAGGAAAACTTCTTTTTACATAATTATGCAAACAAATAAATATAAAAAGAACAACAGAATTAGAAAATGATCATACTGTAACCATCAGTGTAATAATTTATTCAAACAAGGATCATCAGTGGATCTAAAATCACTGGGCTGGGGAAAAGGCTATTCACATAGTTACAAAGTATTAGCCCATGTATCACTTACTAACAATAAACGAAAAATGGCAACCTTACAATGGAGAAACCTAGCTCCCCAAACAGGGGTGGAACCCAGGCCCCCTGCATTGGGAGCATGGAGTCTTACCAACTGGACAACCAGGGAAGACCCTTGCCTAAGGTTTTTAACCTGAGTCTAAATATGATGAAACAGTCAGACAAATCCATATTGTGGACATTAAGTAAAACAGCTGGCCTGGACATTTAAAAATTATTAATGCCATGAAAGAAAAAGTAGGTTTGGGGCTGCTATTCTAGATTTAAAAAAAGACATAACAACTAAGTGCAAAGTGCGATCCTTGATGGGACCTTGTGGGAAAAAAGTAGCCAAAAAGCTCTAAAGGAAAATATTTGGAAATCAGAGATTTAAATATGAGGTGTTGATCAGATAAGATTATTTTATCAATGCTGAACTTCTTGGGTGTGACAGTGTGACATTCATGTAGAGAATATCTTGGTTTTTGGAAATATTTAGATGCAGAGTTTCAGGATGTCTGCAACTTCCAAATGTTCCCAGAAAAAGAAAAAAAAAATAATAATACAAAGAAAGACAGACAGACATCAAATGTGGCTGTAGAAAATTAGTGAATTCAGATGAAGGTACGGAGGTGCTGATTTGTACTATTCCTTCCAGTTTTCTGTAGATTTGAAAAATGAGACCAAAAGAATATATAAAACGCACTCTCTTAAAATATTCAGACTGAGGATTTTTTAAAAAATTTAATATAGTAAAAATACAATGAACTGTGGATCAATTTTTTCTTTTCATGGTCTAAGTATATAACCCCAACTATTTGTTTGTATGATTTCTGAATTTTAATTTTAATTTCTATTTTGATTAATTCACCAGATGGCATATATTCATTGCAAAATATAAATATATATAATGAATTTTCCAATATTTAAAATAACCTTAAATTTTTATTTTATGTTTATCATATTTTCCTCCTTACACATCGCAAACTTAAAGGCCACTATTATTCATGAAAAATATGGTTCTAGGTACATAGTGGTTACAAATTTTTTTTTTTGGTTCAATTTTGACTGAATAACAAAACAAATCAAGTAAGACTCTACAATAACTTTGAACTTATATTTCATTAGCTCTATTCAAATATTACTAATTATATTAGCTACTGTTTGCCAAAGAAATAGAACTTGCTTTATTAAAAAAATCCCCTTTCCCAAATAAATCCCCAATATCATTTTGAAAAAAGCTAACAAATCTTTTAAGAACTGCTAACTGAATCATAGTTATAATAAACTCTGTTTAAAAAAAAAGCCAAAAACGATTTAGAAGTGTTATATAACTTTAAATGATAGAAACGACAATTCACAATTCTTATGTGACTAGTAATAAACAATGTCTAACTTAAAAAGTAAATAAGAAAATAAAATGCAATAAATAATCCCTATTGCTTATTTCCTAAGGAATTAAAAAGGCACTTTTCACTTGACATTCAAGAACCTGATGTTCAATGAATTATTTGTAATTAGTATGAAGAGGCTAATAACATCATAAATTCACCTGCATACTTTTAAAGGAAAATGAAAGTTTACATAAACTGCTATGTACATATTATAACAACAGATATTATTTATTGACATCTCAGTGAAAATGGTGTTATTGCAAATTTAAGCATCAACAGTATGAAGAAATACCATCTGAAGGATGGCAGAATATATTGTGCCATTTTGGCATAAGAATTATGTTGAGCTACAAGCACTTTAAAAAGAGTAGGTACAGGAAGGGCACTCCAATCTCCCCTTTATCTTCCTAAAAACAGGAGATAAAACTCCTATGTGGAAGATGTCCTCCCCACAATAAGAGGAAGGAAACATTCTTAGCACCAGAGACAAAGGGTCCAGGCTTAGAGAATTCTGTACAAACAGATCTTGTTAAAATAGTTCTTGTCTTCTTTTAGACTCTCCACATTTTTTAGTTACTCTTCCACAATTGTCTCTGTTTTATAACCTAGTATAAAAGAATTTACAGTTTGCCACTTCTTTGGGTCTTCATTTCCTCATTAGTACTTCCATGTCATGTAAAATTTATATTAATTAAATCTGTATGCTTTTCTCCTGTTAACCTGTCTTGTGTCAATTTAATTCTCAGGCCCAGATTGAGACCCTAAGAAGGTAAAGTTTTGTCTCCCCTACACATCATTACTGTACATGATAGAGAAATCTTCATATCTTAATATTTGTCATATATATATATATAGTGTGTGTGTGTTTCATGTTCATGGTTTATTTGCAAATACAGATACACAGATTAGGTTAAGAAAAGGAGGGTTTTTACTGTAGTAGTTGGTGGATAATATATTCAAACAAAGGGAGGAGAAATCAGTCTCGGGAAAATGCCATAACTAGGGCATCACAAGGGATCTCAGCAGTAGAGGTCGCAGAATTGGTTCCCTAGAAATGACCACTGGGTTTTTCCATTTCTGTATCTCAGACCAAAATTAAAATTTCTAGCAGCGGGTGATGTCATATATATTTTTGATGAAATTCATTTTTTTCCAAATTACATGTAGACTTGCTGTCAATGTTAGCATACAGGCACATGCAATATTCTGTTTTTCTTATGAAATATTTACTTGAGAATATGATTAATATTGATGACTATATATTTGTTTTCTATTATTAGGAGTTTATCCTATATAATATATATCTCATAGTATCTCTGAACGTTAGGGGCAGAAAGAGAACTCCTTTAGGTGTTAAGCAATATTTTCATTACATCAATAAATAATATTTTGAAAATTATTCAAGTTCAATAAAGTTATGATTAAATCCTTCCCACTAGAATTTCCTCTCAGAGAATGAAAACAATGTCTTATTACTTTAAAATGAATCCCTAGGGCTTCCCTGGAGGCGCAGTGGCTGAGAATCTGCCTGCCAATGCAGGGGACCGGGTTCGAGCCCTGGTCTGGGAAGACCCCACATGCCGCGGAGCAACTGGGCCCGTGAGCCACAACTACTGAGCCTGCGCGTCTGGAGCCTGTGCTCCGCAACGAGAGGCCGCGATAGTGAGAGGCCTGCGCACCGCGATGAAGAGTGGCCCCCGCTTGTCACAACTAGAGAAAGCCCTCGCACAGAAACGAAGACCCAACACAGCCATAAATAAATAAATAAATAAATTTAAATCATATGGGCTTCTAAGAAGACCTCTACTTAAAAAATAAATAAATAAAATAAAATAAAATGAATCCCTAAGTGTAATATATATTTGTATCTTTAGAGAGACCTGGGCTACTTACTTTAATCCTGAAAATTAAAACGTATATATTTATTTGTTGTCTTCTTTCAGAAGGACATATAAATGAGGTCTTAAAACGTTTTCTAGTTTACTAGCTAAGAATAACCTATTTGCAGAGAATCTAATATGACAATTCCCTGAAAGTCCTAATTCTTTAAACTCTGACATAACTAGATATTTTGGGCTGTAAATAGAAATATCTGTTGTTATTGTATGTCATTTCCAAATATCCATGCCATTTCCTTGACTTTAAAAATTAATTATTTATGCTTTTTAGCCTTGGAGTCATACAGGCAATTATCTTTATAGAGTAGCAGTGGTATTAGAATAAGACAGTAAATGAGACCAGTTAATTAGTCTAGGACTGGGAAAAAGGGTGAACTCAAAGTAGCCACTGTCCAAACAGGAGAGAAAACATATTTAGTAACTGAGAGATAAATGAAGTGTCCTCCATACCAATTTAATTCTATTTCCATCAGGAGAAGGAATGTATGGCAGATTTTGGAGCTACTCTCTACCTCTCTGAAAGTTCATTTCATAGGAGCTGGTGCTATTTCTATTAGTTCTAGGCATTACATATTCTACTCTTCTGAACCTGGAATATTACCACAGCAGTGGACAACATGATTTAATTAGAGCATGCCGAGTGTCAGGAGAATATGATAAATAAAAAAACAAGGTTGCTTGTATGACATGTAAGTAACAATTTCCTATATTTGCTTTACATATGCTCTTATAATTATGGGAGGGTAATTAGAAAGCTGTGACAAATATCCTCCCCGCCAAATTACAAATGTCTATACCTCAAAACATGACTTCAGAATTCAATTAAAAATCATAATTACTTTAAAAAATTCCAGTTTTACCATAGACATTAGTATTGAATAAAGCTAAAGAAATCCTTTATTCTATTAGACAGTAGAATCTTTGTCTTTAAGAAGTTATACAAACTGTAAATAAAAATAAGAAGGTAGGGCTTCCCTAGTGGCGCAGTGGTTGAGAGTCCGCCTGCCGTTGCAGGGGACACGGGTTCGTGCGTGCCCCGGTCTGGGAAGATCCCACATGCCGCAGAGCAGCTGGGCCTGTGAGCCATGGCCGCTCAGCCTGCGCATCCGGAGCCTGTGCTCCACAACGGGAGAGGCCACAACACTGAGAGGCCCGCTTACCGCAAAAAAAAAACCCACAAAAAAACCTTTATACTATAATTCAAAGTTACACTAGCATTAAAGTTTCATAATGACTTAAATGTTGCTTGCTATCTACTAAATACTCAAAACTGAAATAAATTAATATGAATCTTTCTATAATATGTTGTAGAGTGCGAAACACTTTTTTCCGCTATGAAGAATTTCCAAAACTTTGGTGATAAATAGATAAATTTTTTTTATTCTGGAGTAGCAAGGACAACTGACTGTCCACCAGCTGTTTCTGTTCCCAGCCACTGGGTGAAATCGTTGCTGGGAGGTGTTCGTCCAAAAAGGAATTTCATTGTAGAACCATACCTGCATCTAGGTAGGACCATCTGACTAGTTTTTGAAACTGGGATATAAGCAATATGGGTTACTCATTCGAAGTCAAGTTAATTAAGAAGCAAATATATCTTCTTTGTTCTCTCATATTCAGGCTAGGTGCAAGAAGCTTTGCGACCCCAAGGGAGTCAAAACTACATGAATGAAGGTGCTTGGGTCACTGAAGCACTATGTGGAGTATTGAAACCAACTGGCCAGGAACACCCACATTTTACTATCACCAACTTCTAATTTGCCAATCCCCTGAAACTGAGGGACTTACTTGTAATAGCAGTTGAAGCTGCTCGAAATAATACATATGTTGTTCAACAGGGTGGAGGCTGTGGGGTGTTGAAAGAGAAGTTTTTTCTCACTTGGGGGAATGTTGGTGTTCCCTCCGAAAAGTGCATTTATAACTCTACATTAAGTGTGAAGGTTGAGGCAAAAGAAATTTAGAAAATTCTGTTTACCAGTCACCCCTAAAATACATATTTAAAACTAGAGTTATGAGAGAGACCTTCAAGATGGCAGAGGAGTAAGTCTTGGAGATGACCTTCCTCCCCACAAATACATCAGAAATACAACTACATGTGGAACGACCCCTACAGAACACCTACTGAATGCTGGGAGAAGACCTCAGACCTCCCAAAAGGCAAGAAACTCCCCATGTACTTGGGTAGAGCAAAAGAAAAAAGAAAAAACAGAGACAAAAGAATAGGGATGGGACCTGCACCAGTGGGAGGGAGCTGTGAAGGAGGAAAAGTTTCCACACACTAGGAAGCCCCTTCGCGGGCAGAGACTGCGGGTGGCGGAGGGGGGAAGCTTCGGAGCCGCAGAGGAGAGCACAGCAACAGGGGTGCGGAGGGCAAAGCGGAGAGATTCCCGCACAGAGGATCTGTGCCGACCAGCGCTCACCAGCCCGAGAGGCTTGTCTGCTCACCCGCTGGGGTGGGCGGGGGCTGGGAGCTGAGGCTCTGGCTTCAGAGGTCGAATCCCAGGGAGAGGACTGGGGTTGGCTGTGTGAACACAGCCTGAAGGGGGCTAGTGCGCCATAGCTAGCAGGGAAGGAGTCTGGGAAAAAGTCTGGACCTGCCTAAGAGGCAAGAGACCATTGTTTCCTGGTGCGCGAGAAGAGGGGATTAAGAGCACCACCTAAACGAACTCCAGAGATGGGCGCGAGCCGCGGCTATCACCGCAGGACCCCAGAGACAGGCATGAGACACTCAGGTTGCTGCTGCTGTCACCAAGAAGCCTGTGTGCAAGCACAGGTCACTATCCACACCTCCCCTCCTGGGAGCCTGTGCAGCCCGTCACTGTCAGGGTCCCATGATCCAGGGACAACTTCCCCGGGAGAACACACGGCGCGTCTCTTGCTGCTGCAACGTCACACTGTCCTCTGTCGCCACAGGCTCGGCCCGCACTCCGTACCCCTCCCTACCCCCGGACTGAGAGAGCCAAAGCCCCCAAATCAGCTACTACTTTAAGCCCGCCCTGTCTGAGCAAAGAACAGATGCCCTCAGGTGACCTACACACAGAGGCATGGCCAAATCCAAAGCTGAACCCCAGGAGCTGCTCAAACAAAGAAGAGAAAGGGAAATCTCTGACAGCACCCTCAGAAACAGAGGATTAAATCTCCAAAATCAACTTCATGTACTCTGCATTCCTGGAATACCTGAATAGACAACGAATCACCCCAAAATTGAGGCGGTGGACTTTGGGAGCAACTGTAGACTTGGGGTTTGCTTTCTGCATCTAATTTCTTTCTGGTTTTATGTTTATCTTAGTTTACTATTTAGAGTTTATCATCAGTGGTAGATTTGTTCATTTATTTGGTTGCGCTCTTCCTTTTATATATATATATATATATATAAAGATGTATATATATCTTTCCTTTTTCTCTTTTTGTGAGTGTGTATGTGTATGCTCCTTTGTGGGATTTTGTTTTTATAGCTTTGCTTTTACCATTTGTCCTAGGGTTCTGTCTCTCCTTTTTTATTTATTTATTTTTAGTATAGTTTTTAGCGCTGCTATAGTGGTGGATTTGTTTTCTGCTTTGGTTGCTCTCTTCTTTCCTCCTCTCTCTTTTTTTTTTTTTACTCTTTTATTACTTTAATTTTTTTATTTTTAATATTTTTTAGTTTAATAACTATTTTATTTATTTTTAATTTTTAATTTCTTTCTCCCTTTTCTTCTGACCTGTGTGGCTGACAGGATCTTGGTGCACTGGCCGGGTGTCAGGCCTGTGCCTCTGAGGTGGGAGAGCCGAGCTCAGGACACTGGTCCAACAGAGACTTCCAGGCTCCACGTAGTATCAAACAGCGAAATCTCTCCCAGAGATCTCCATCTCAACGCTAAGACCCAGCTCCACTCAATAACCAGCAAGCTACAGTGCTGGACACCCTATGCCAAACAACTAGCAAGACAGGAACACGACCACACCCATTAGCTGAAAGGCTGCCTAAAATCATAAGGTCACAGACACTCCAAAACACAACACAAGATGTGATACTGCCCACCAGAAAGACAAGATCCAGCCTCATCCTCCAGAACACAGGCACCACTCCCCTCCACCAGGAAGCCTACACAGCCCACTGAACCAACCGTAGTCACTGGGGGCAGACACAAAAACAACGGGAACTACGAACTTGCAGCCTGTGAAAAGGAGACCCCAAACACGTAAGTTAGCAAAATGAGAATACAGAGAAACACACAGCAGATGAAGGAGCAAGGTAAAAACCCACCAGACCAAACAAATGAAGAGGAAATACATAGTCTACCTGAAAAAGAATTCAGAGTAATAATGGTAAAGATGATCCAAAATCTTGGAAATACAATGGAGAAACTACAAGAGATGTTTAGCAAGGACCTAGAAGAACTAAAAAGCAAGCAAAGAATGATGAAGAACACAATAAATGAAATTTAAAATTCTAAGGAATCAATAGCAGAATAACTGAGGCAGAAGAATGGATAAGTGACCTGGAAGATAAAATAGTGGAAATAACTACAGCAGAGCAGAATAAAGAAAAAAATAATGAAAAGAATTGAGGATAGTCTCAGAGACCTCTGGGACAACATTAAACGCACCAACATTCGAATTATGGGGTTCCCAGAAGAAGAGAAAATGAAAGGGACTGAAAAAATATTTCACGAGATAATAGTTGAAAACTTCCCTAATAAGGGAAAGGAAATAGTCAATCAAGTCCAGGAAGTGTGGAGAGTCCCATACAGGATAAATACATGGAGAAACACACCATACACATAACATCAAACTATCAAAAATTAAATACAAAGAAAAAATATTAAAAGCAACAAGGGAAAAACAACTAATAATAGCTGATCTTTCAGCAGAAACTCTGCAAGCCAGAAGGGAGTGGCAGGACATATTTAAAGTGATGAAAGGGAAAAACATACAACCAAGAACACTCTACCCAGCTAGGATCTCATTCAGATTCCACAAAGAAATTAAAACCTTTACAGACAAGCAAAAGCTAAGATAATTCAGCACCACCAAACCAGCTTTACAACAAACGCTAAAGGAACTTCTCTGGAAGGAAAAACAAGAGTAGGAAAAGACCTACAATAACAAACCCAAAACAGTTAAGAAAATGGTAATAGGAACATACATATCAACAATTACCTTAAATGTAAATGGATTAAATGCTCCAACCAAAAGACACTGGCTGAATGGATAAAAAAACAAGATCTGTATACATGCTGTCTACAAGAGACCAACCTAGGGACAGATACAGACTCAATATGAGGGGATGGAAAAAGACATATTATGCAAAAGGAAATCAAAAGAATGCTGGAGTAGCAATTCTCTTATCAGACAAAATACACTTTAAAGTAAAGACTATTTAAAATAAAGACTTGAAAATAAAGTGACAAAGAAGGACACTACATATGGATCAAGAGATCAATCCAAGAAGAAGATATAACAATTGTAAATATTAATACACGCAACATAGGAGCACCTCAATACATAAGGCAAATGCTAACAGCCATAAAAGGAAAAATCGACAGTAACACAATCAAGTAGGGGACTTTAACACCCCACTTTCACCAATGGACTGATCATCCAAAACAAAAATTAATACAGAAACACAAGCTTAAATGACACATTGAACAAGATGGGCTTAATTGATATTTATAGGACATTCCACCCAAAAACAACAGAACACACTTTCTTCTCAAGTGCTTATGGAACATTCCCCAGGGTAGATCATATCTTGGGTCACAAATCAAGCCTTGGTAAATTTAAGAATATTGAAACCATATCAAGTATCTTTTATGACCACAACGCTGTAAGACTAGATATCAATTACAGGAAAAAATCTGTAAAAAATAAAAACACACGGAGGCTAAACAATAAACTACTAAATAACCAAGAGATCACTAAAGAAATCAAAGAGAAAATTTAAAAATACCTAGAAACAAATGACAATGAAAACACAATGACCCAAAACCTATGGGATGCAGCAAAAGCAGTTCTAAGAGGGAAGTGCATAGCAATACAATCCTTCCTCAAGAAACAAGAAACATCTCAAATAAGCAACCTAACCTTACACCTAAGGCAATAAGAGAAAGAAGAACAAAAAAAACCCAAAGTTAGCAGAAGGAAAGTAATCATAAAGATCAGATCAGAAGTAAATGAAAAAGACATGAAGAAAACAATAGCAAAGATCAATAAAACTAAAAGCTGGTTCTTTGAGTGATAAACAAAATTGATAAACCACTAACCAGACTCATCATGAAATAAAGGGAGAAGACTCAAATAAATAGAATTAGAAATGAAAAAGGAGAAGTAACAACTGACACTGTAGAAATACAAAGGATCATGAGACATTACTACAAGAAACTATATGCCAATAAAATGGGCAACCTGGAAGAAATGGACAAATTCTTAGAAAAGCACAACCTTCTGAGACTGAAGCAGGAAGAAATAGGAAATATAAATAGAACAATCACAAGCACTGAAGTTGAAACTGTGATTAAAAATCTTCCAACAAACAAAAGCCCAGGACCAGATGGCCTCAGAGGTGAATTCTATCAAACATTTAGAGATGACCAAACACCTATTTTCTCAAACTCTTCCAAAATATCGCAGAGGGAGGAACACACCCCAATTCATTCTATGAAGACACCATCACCCTGATACCAAAACCAGACAAAGATGTCACAAAGAAAGGAAACTACAGGCCAATATCACTGATGAACATAGATTCAAAAATCCTCAAGAAAATGAGAAAATCAATAGCACACTAACTGGATCATACACCATGATCAATTGGGGTTTATCCCAGGAATACAAGGATTCTTCAATACACACAAATCAATCAATGTGATAAACCATATTAACAAATTGAAGGAGAAAAAACATATGTTCATCTCAATAGATGCAGAAACAGCTTTTGACAAAATTCAACACTGATTTATGATAAAAACCCTCCAGAAGGTAGGCATAGAGGGAACCTACCTCAACATAATAAAGGCCATATATGACAAACCCACAGCCAACAGTGTTCTCAATGGTGAAAAACTGAAACCATTTCCACTAAGATCAAGAACAAGACAAGGATGTCCACTCTCACACTATTATTCAACATAGTTTTGGAAGTTTTACCCAAAGCAATGAGAGAAGAAAAAGAAATAAAAGGAATCCAAATCAGAAAAGAAGAAGTAAAGTTGTTTTGTTTGCAGATTACATGATACTATACATAGAGAATCCTATGGATGCTACCAGAAAACTGCTAGAGCTAATGAATGAATTTGGTAAAGTAGCAGGACACAAAGTTAATGCACAGAAATATCTTTCATTCCTATACACTAATGATGAAAAATCTCAAAGATAAATTAAGGAAACACTCCCATTTACCACTGCAACAAAAAGAATAAAATACCTAGGAATAAACCTACTTAAGGAGGTAAAAGACCTGTACTCAGAAAACTATAAGACACTGATGAAACAAATTAAATATGATACAAACAGATGGAGAGATATACCATGTTCTTGGATGGGAAGAATCAACATTGTGAACATGACTCTACTACCCAAAGCAATCTACAGTTTCAGTGCAATCCCCATCAAACTACCAAAGACATTTTTCACAGAACTAGAACAAAAAATTTCACAATTTGTATGGAAACACAAAAGACCCTGAATAGTCAAAGCAATGTTGAAAAAGAAAAACAGAGCTGGAGGAATCAGGCTCCCTGACTTCCGATTATACTACAAAGCTACAGTAATCAAGACAGTATGGTACTGTCAGAAAAACAGATATGTAGATCAATTGAACAGGATAGAAAGCCCAGAGATAGACCCACACACATATGGTCACCTTATTTTTGATAAAGAAGGCAAGAATATACGATGGAGAAAAGACAGCCTCTTCAATAAGTGGTGCTGGGAAAACTGGACAGCTACATGCAGAAGAATCATATTAGAATACTCCCTAATACCATGCACAAAAATAAACTCAAAATGGATTCAAGATCTAAATGTAAGGCCAGACACCATCAAACTCTTAGAGGAAAACATAGGCAGAACACTCTATGACATAATCACAGCAAGATCCTTTTTGACCCACCTCCTAGAGAAATGGAAATAAAAACAAAAATAAACAAATGGGACCTAATGAAATTTCAAAGCTTTTGCACAGCAAACAAAACCGTAAACAAGACGAAAAGACAACCTTCAGAATGGGAGAAAATATTTGCAAATGAAGCAACTGACAAAGGATTAATCTCCAATATTTACAAGCAGCTCATGCAGCTCAATATCAAAAAAAACAAACAACCCAATCCAAAAATGGGCAGAAGACCTAAATAGACATTTCTCCAAAGAAGATATACAGATTGCCAGCAAACACATGAAGGGATGTTCAACATCACTAATCATTAGAGAAATGCAAATCAAAACTACAATGAGATATCATCTCACACCAGTCAGAATGGCCATCATCAAAAAATCTACAAACAATAAATGCTGGAGAGGGTGTGGAGAAAAGCGAACCCTCTTGCACTGTTGGTGGGACTATAAATTGGTACAGTCACTGTGGAGAACTGTATGGAGGTTCCTTAAAGAACTAAAAATAGAACTACCATACGTCCCAGCAATCCCACTACTGGGCATATACCCTGAGAAAACCATAATTCAAAAGAAGTCATGTACCACAATGTTCATTGCAGCACTATTTACAATAGCTTGGATATGGACGCAATCTAAGTGTCCATCAACAGATGAATGGATAAAGAAGATGTGGCACATATATACAATGGAATATTACTCAGCCATAAAAAGAAACACAATTGAGTTATTTGTAGTGAGGTGGGTGGACCTAGAGTCTGTCATACAGAGTGAAGTAAGTCAGAAAGAGAAAAACAAATACCATATGCTAACACATATATATGGAATCTAAGGGAAAAAAAAAAAAAGTCATGATGCACCTTTGCTCTGAATGAACAGTAATGGCATTCAAGAGTTCTTCATGCTTGAGAATGCTCTAATTAGCATTATCCCTTTGCTTATCACGTGCTACTCCTAGGCCTCAGGACTTTGCCAGGGATATTGCGTTGTCTCTGCCCTTTACTGTATTCAGGATATTATTACTAAATTTATTATTTTAAAAAATGGTTCTAACAAAATTTTCACCTATTTTACTCGCCTTAAGTCCACAGGTACAGAGATTCCTCAGGAAGAACACTGCTTTACATTAAAAAGAGAATAATTTTGTTACTTCCAAATTGTACACTTAGCATTCTTCTATATAATCCCTCCAAACACTGTGCCAGCTTTTGATTCAATATGGTGACCTGAGAAATCAATCTCCCCTTTTGCCCCTGAGCAAAGGCTGAAGAGGCAGGCATAAGGTGGTGGAAAATATTGAAGTTCTGCAGTCTGCAAGAGGCCTGGGCCCAATTAAGCAGCATATCAGCACAGAGACAGGGCAGTGATTTTTAGCCCATGTGCCTTGCTGGTCTAGGGCCAGGCGTGGGGCGTGGGGAAATGAATCAACTTTTTACCAGGGATAAATACACTCTCTGTAGCTCTGTTACTGAAATAGTCTTATTTGCAAATGAGAATTGTGGGGAAAAAAATTTTATATATATATATAGGCTTATAAAAGGCAGGAATGCAGGTGAAAGGACATCAGCAGACAAGAAAACTTCACAACATTCTGGAAGACAGAAAAGAGATTAAAGAATATGTTGAGATGACAGAGTAGAGAGTTGAAATCCAAGTCTGTGTAGAGAGGACTAGGGCAGAGGAGGGAGCTTGCTGACCACCCCTCACCCCAAACACTGAAATTTTAGATTAGGAAACAAGAAGCAGGATGGAGGACAGGAGTGAAAAATGAGGCTGAAAAAAGGGTAATGATTTGAAGGCTGAATATTTCATCTCCATTTCCACCTTTGTATATTGTATATATGTGGAGCTGTTGACTGCTAGCCAGCCAGAGCTAGTTTCAGGTAAAAACAAAAATCTTAAACCTTTAACTGGAAAGAAATTTCAAAATATATACAAATTGAATAATCTAGGAAGAACTGGGGAAACCGGTGGTTTGGGGTACTCCAGAATAGAGCCTCTGTCAGTATGGCATTTCTGGACCACAGTATGATACTCAATTGCCTGTCAAAACTTTCCAATCTATACACTGTGCTCATGAGCATCCTAACTCCCATGCAAGCTACTTCCCACTATTTGTATTAATGTATAAGCAAGGATTACCAAACATTTCAAGAAAACTTGTAGCATGAAAGAGAAAGAGCAAGAAAGAGCAAAAGGAAAACTTACCCCAGAGTAACATCTCTGAGAAGACACTATATTAATAAAAATTCTATTTTTAAAATGCAGCTCTGAAATTATGATAATGAATGTCATCATTCAAATTCTTTGTCAGCTCCTCATATTTCTACTTCTGACTTTGTTTTTCTAGAGAACAATCATGAAAGAATGGAAAGGTTATGAAAAAGTAAACATGAGACTGGGCAGTTAGAACAAGGATGGATATAGCCCCTCTAATTAGGTATACCTACAATGGTCTGGAAATGTCTATGAGTAGTACAGAATAGAGCTAATTAGACATCTGTATGTAAGTTAGAAGTTACTGAAAAGCATAGACCATGTCTAATATCTTTATATATCCAGGGTTGAGCACAGTGACTATCACACATAATCATTAATATTCCCATGAATATTAATTACTTGTCATTATAAAGAAAGCAAGGTAAACTTAATAGTCTAGCCTAATAATCAAAATGTAAGCAGTTCCTAAATTATAACAAATTGAAGCAGACACTGTTAATCCCTGGAAAAGTAAAGAAACATAAAGCAGAATTCCAAAAATTGGCCTTTTGGTTAGAAATTTGCACATTTCTATAGCAAACTTCGTTTCACCTCATTAGCCTGACATGCAGGCTTTTGTTAGTGGCTCATCTCCATCAACAAATAAGAGAGCATATGCTGCTTCAATCTTCAATGTCATGTAAAAATGCCATTATCTCTCCTTCCTACTGATATTTGCACAAGCTGCCTCTAGTGGGCCCATTACCCTTTCCAGTGTCCCATTCCCCACCTGTCTAGCCAGTTTCTATTCCCACAGCCTGGGTAGCTAACAACTAGTCATCATTTTATATCTATCTTTAGATGTGAACTTACTTTGAAAATTTTCTCTAGTGTTTACACAGAATTCATAGCATTTACAACCCCATTTCAATAGCTTTTTCCTGACAAAATTACTCCACTGCTCTGTAAGCTCTCAGAAGTCAGAGAGACCATGTCCCTATTGCCTGTGCTATGCTCTGAGTACTTAGCACTGTGGTTGGCATAAAACAGGTGCTCAAGAAATACACTATGCTGAATTGAGATTAAATGTTTTCATTAGATTTTACATACTAACAAAAAATTCCTATCAATCATGTGCTTACAAGTATATAACAACAAAAGTTGGCATATAGCAGAAATTGTGATTGTTTTTCAGAACCTTATCGTATGGACCATGGAATTGGCAACTCAGCTGTGACTCTTGCCATGAATACACACAAAAGAACACCAGAGCATAGGTGATCAATCATTTCTGTGGTTCTATCAATACAGATTGCTGATGATAAACACATAATGTAGTAATATGCACAGATAAACAAGACAAACTATTTTAACCACACTAGCATCTGATTCTACTATACTCTTTCATTTTGCCTGTATTTTATAGGATGTTTATGAAACCTATGGGAATCCATCCATGGAATACTGCATCAAGTTTTCCATGAACCCACTCAGTATTTATTTAGCAATAAAAATCACTGTTTACACACCATTACAGAATAATGGCTATGGGATTTCCACTGCAAGCAGCCACACAGACTGGTACTTATTTTTAGAATCAGCTTTAGATCAGGTTGAAAACCCAGGGTCCGAGCAGCCATTTAAAAGTAATAATGATCTACTTTTTATTTGAGCATCTCAAGACAAAGATTACTTTTCTTGTGATCTAACTTTCTATACTTTATAACATGCCACTGGATGAAATATTCACAGAAGCTCTTTTTCTCTCCTTTTTTTCCTTTTTTTTTTTTTTGAAACATTTGCAGAATGAAAATACAGAAGGCATAATCACTAAGGAGTGTTGGGTAGAAATGAGTTGGGAAAAGGAGAGGGAGAAAAGAATTCAAGCTTTTGTATATGAGCTCCCTATGACTATTTCATTGCAAAGATTTAAGGCAACTGGTTATATAAGAAAAATGTGCATTAAGCAAAGGGCCCATGTGAAGAAAAGATGCTCTTTACCTAATGATTTACAAATCCAGACTGTCAACAGCATTGCCCTTAAACCAAATTATTGTTCATCACTCGTACATGGCTCCATTTCTCACACATGCCTGTATCTTAACCTGTGTCCTCAAGCAAAGGTGACATGTAAACCACCCCCAATCCAATAAAAGACTTTACTTCCCCTAGAATATTAAGAAAATTTAAAATAACATAGCACCATTAGCTGTACCTTTTGCTAATAAATCTACAAACGTTTATTCATTCAGAATGTTCTATTATAAAGTATAATAGGTAGGGCAGTGTCGATGTTAATGTTACCTAGTGGAAGGCCCAAAGCATTCTATAAATCTAAACTATCAATATTTTGCAAAAGATTTCTTCCTGTCTCTGTAGATACAAAAACTCATGTAATGCTATATGTAGTACTATACGTACTACTCTGTACTACTCTAAACATTAGGGTGAAGAGCCTTAAATGAGAAATAGAAAATTTCAGTTTCTTAACTACTTTTCATCTCATAATGCTTCCTTGATATTTTGCCTGTGTTATACTATGACACATCATTGGATGATTATAGTTTCTAAGTATGTATCCAAGAACAAAGGCATAAACCCTACCACAGAAGAATACTTGGTGGCATATCTGGATATATTTGCAAGTAAAAAAGGGCACAATCATTTAATCTTCATCATAGATCTCATAAATGGTGAAGCCAGAGATTGCCCTTTATTTCACTGTCTTCAATGCCTAAAAGCATGTATCCAATATGTTTGATCAATTAATAAATGAATTAATAACAAATTAAGATGAACAATTCCATATAAATAATATACAGTATATAATATTTCTCTTCATATATATATCAATATGACTGAAGAATAGACATCCTTTTTTCATCGAAAACATAAGTGAATTAGAATTTGGAAGGAGACCCAAAAGAGATATGACTTACTGATAATGTTCTATTTTTTGATTTAAGTGCTAGTTACATGAATGTGTTCACATTGAGAAAAATTTCTTGAGCTATACACTTATAGTTTGTACACTTTCTCAAATGTATGTTACACTTCAATAAAAAAAGTTTAGTTAAAAATTAGAGTGATAACTTTTTGTAAAGCACTGCTAAGAATAAAAGCAGTTATAAAACATGATCTCTATCACACAAAGGCATATTTACATTTGAGAATGAACATAAATATAAAGATAAATAGAGTAAAATAGTCTTAGAACCAAAGACTACAGGGTTGGCACTGCTAAAGAGTGCGTTAATTTAAAGAACCTTGAAGTACTGGCTTTTGAGTTGAGATTTCAAGGAAAAATGGAACTTAGACAATGCTCAAGAGGGCATTGTTGTGTGAACAATTTTGTGTGAGGCAAAATTGTGTGAACATATGTAGTAAATTACAAATTAAATGTTCTGAAAACATAGACCAATAAAACGGAAGTGAGAAATTTACAGCAGGTGATAGTAGGTGGTGACTTAGATATCAGGTTGGAGAAGCAAATTATCAGAGGTTTTTGCCAACATTTGTTTTATATTTAGTTATTATTATTGCTTTCTAGTCCATGATTGGTTTCAGTATTTTCAATGTGACCTTCAGTGCAGTGTGTTTTGCACAAGGCTGGTTCTTTAAAAAACAAAACAAAATTCACATATCTCCATCAAATTTATCACTCTGAAAAATAAACTGTACCATGCACAAAAAACACTATTGATCTGAGAAAGTTACTAGTTAAGCTTAGATATCTAAGAAATATCATCAAACCAAATGGTTACTAGGTCATGCTAAGATCTCTACCAAACACAGTTCATATATATATATATATATATATATATATATATATATATATGATATGATCTAACTAAGCTTAACAAAGGATCAAGAATTAGATATAAAACATGATGGAAGAAGACAAGAAAAATTATGCATATACCAAGAAAGGTTCTTAATAATAGAAATAAAATATGACATTAAAAATTATACTACATGTATGTTTAGGTTCCAACATTTTATCCAAGAAATCAAGATGATGATTTAAGGTGACTGATTATAAAAGTGAAATAAGACAACAATAAAAATGGATAGGGCCTTTCCTCTCCATGGTGTATTTAAAACGTATTAATTTCTCTATGGAAATTTTTAAAATAAAATAAAATGAACTATAGAACTCTAGAATTCAATATGAAAAAATGAGACCTATATTAAGAAAGTTATCATATGTGATTATATGACACTTTGATCTCCTGCTTATAGAAATACAAAATAATTCACTGAGGCTCTAGGCCTAATACCCACAGAGGAATAATTGTTAAAATGGAAATTTAGTAGTAATAATAATATTTCCTACTTGTTTATAGATTTTACAATTTGCAATTCATCTTTACGTTCATTAACTCATTCAGTATCCATATTAACCTTGGAGGGAAGCTATTATGCCTATTTTACAGATGAGTAAACAATTTGAGGGGGAAAAAATGACATGGAAAAGATTACAGAGCTGAAAATAGTGAGGAATCTTTATCTTGACTCCACATTTAGCATTCTCTATTTCCCAGCAGCTAAAAACTTTAATAACTGAGAATTTTACAGCTGTTAAAAAGAAAGCCACAGGCCCAAAAAGGCGACACTTATGCTGTCACACCACCAAACCAAGGCTTACTACCTAATCTAATTGAAGCTTCAACGGCCCTGAAATGTAGTTTGAACCAGTCAGGAATTTTCTGGTCAGCACCAGTGCGGTAATCTGTCACACTGGCATTCACAATCCCCAAAAGGAAGATGAGGTAACCCACCAAAAGGGAGAAAAATGAGACCTTTTTTTTCCCCACAAAAGGGAGATAACCTAGCCTGATTTAATACTTTCCTCTATGACTTCCTTGTCCTGTCTTTAAAAACCTTTCTTTTTCTGTAGCCCTTTGGAACTCCCCTCTTCTTGCTAGATGGGATGCTTCCTAATTCATGAATTATTCAATAAATCCAATTAAATCTTCAAAATTTACTCAGTTGTATTTTGTTTTTTAACACAGCTATGTGAAAGTTTTGAGAAATTTACACATATGTGAAATTTACATATTAACTTGAGGAATTTACCAGACATTTTGGCATGCCAATCTAAGCCTCCTCTTCATCTGATGAATTGAGCTGAATTTTTCTGGTTTATTTGCTTCAGTAACTGGAAAAGACATTTTAATCTTAAAACATATTGTTGTCATAAATTTATTTCTGAAAATATCCTCCTGAACTGAAATCTCACATGGCTCCTTTGATTTCATTTTCCAACTGGGTTTATTTGAACCTGTTGACTCATTTTCAGTAATTCCTAAATAGAAAAATTTGAAAATACTTAAAAAATTTTTGAGTTCAAACGGTGTTATCTATTAGACTTCCAACTCACTAGGGTGTCCATTTGGAGAAATGATTTTGACATGCTTATCATTTTCTAATTTGTAAACCTAATTTTTTATAAACACATAACACTTTTGAGAAATAGAAATGGCCTATGCTAAGAAACTACTTTTAAAGTAGTTATTGCAAAGTGGATGAAGTGGTAGAAGCCAGGAAGAGGGTTAGCCGTGTTAGTAGGTTTGCCACTGGACAAAATCTTTTTGAGATGGTTGGCTCTATAACCACTTTTACCATGTATGTGGGTTTCCAAAAATATGCAGTCATTTAAAGTCTATTTGGTATTCTCTGCTTACTTGAAATAAACCAAGAAGTAGCAATGAAAAGAAATAATGACTTACATGCCCAGAGCCAAAATAGCTTGGCCATCTGTATAATAAGTAAAGGAAAAAATGGCTCATTTCCTTTTTTTCTTCCTTTGTTTCGTTTTTCATGGGACTCTCTTCTTCTCAAAAAGAGATGCTAAGTGGGGTACATGTATCCTTCTCAATTATGGTTTTCTTCAGGTATATGCCCAGGAGTGGGATTTCTGGGTCACATGGTAGTTCTACTTTTAGTTTTTTAAGGAACCTCCATACTGTTCTCCATAGTGGCTGTATCAATTTATATTGCCACCAACAGTGCAAGAGGGTTCCCTTTTCTCCACACCCTCTCCAGCATTTATTGTTTGTAGATTTTTTGATCATGTCCATTCTGACTGGTGTGCAGTTGCAGCACTATTTACAATAGCCAGCACACGGAAACAACCTAAGTGTCCAATGATAGATGAATGGATAAAGAAGGTGTGGTACATATATACAATGGAATACTACTCAGCCATAAAAAGAAATGAAATTGGGTCATTTGTAGAGATGTGGATGGACCTAGAGTCTATCACACAGAGTGAAGCAAGCTAGAAAGAGAAAAACAAATATCATATATTAATGCATATATGTGGAATCTAGAGAAATGGTACAGGTGGACCTATTTGTAGGGCAGGAATAGAAACATAGACACAGAGAATGGACATGAGACCATGGGGTGGGAAGGGGAGGGTGGGATGCACTGGGAGATTAGGTTTGACATAAATACACTACCATGTGTAAAATAGATAGCTAGTGAGAACCTGCTGTATAGCACAGGGAGTTCAACTTGGTGCTCTGTGATGACCTAGATGGGTGGGATGGGGTGGGTGGGAGGGAGGTCCAAGAGGGAGGGGATATATGTATACATATAGCTGATTCACTTCATCGTACAGCAGAAACTAACACAACATTGTAAAGCAATTTTATTCCAATAAATAAAGAATATATATATAAGTGTATAACTGGATCACTTTGCTGTACACTTGAAACTAACATAACACTGTAAATTAACTATACTTTAATGAAAACAATCCTATGAAATGCTAAGAGAGTGGATGCTTGGGTTCTCGGCCAACCTTTCAACAGTTGTAGTTAGACCTTTATGAAAACCTGTGCATTGGAATCTGAATAACTTGTATCATTATCTTTGCAAGTTACCTTGAAAGTAACTCAGAAATAAAATGCATCATGATGAAGAAGCACGAGTTTTAACAGAAAGATGACGCTCGTGAAAGCAATTTAACAGATGTTAGGTTTTTATTTCCCAAACAATTTCATTATAGGAAAATATTTTTAAAATTTGTCAGTCTTAAAATACTCTCTAAATTATGGAAAATAGACTTCCTTCTTTCCTTCCTTCCTTCCTTCTTTCTTTGGAAATAAGTTGGCAGTTTTTAAGAGAGCTGCTACTAGGACATGTAACAAGTAACAATGAATTAATTGTAATTAACACCTATTAAATCCCAGACAACAAGTGTTGTCATCACTATGAGCAGTCCACTTATACCCCTTAGACCACTCAGTGAGCTCCCAACATCCAGTTGGTATTGCATCTCTGTGTCTAAGGGCTCATTTTCTGGAACCAAAGAGAGCTATCCTGCCCACTCAGGAAATTGGGAAGTGCCAAGAAATCAACACTTTCCCTAACAGCCCTCAACCAATGACCCACAGAAGTCTGTGCACTAACACCTAGCCCCACCACCCTGTGAATGGGGTAATTCTGAAGCACATGTTAGTACACTTTCCCAGAGTTTGGTCTTGAGAGGAAGCTCCAGTCACCCACTGTGACAGCAAGTTTCCTAACATGCACTTTATTGGTCACTTTACTGTCCCATATTTCCATTTGACTAGCCCTGTTTTCTGGGATCAACTCTCAAATAAACTCCTTGCATTTGAATCCTTGTGTCAGTGTGTGCTTTAGGGAGACCCTACACTAAGACACCTTACTAGTGCTTTTCAAATAAATGGCGTATTATTAGTTGTCACAAACCAGCTGTGAGCTCGATTTTACCAAGACCACCTCATAGCAGTGTACTTATAGCTGTACAGATGTAACACATAGGAAACAGTAAAACCATGGGTGAAGCTTCTGTTGGTAACGGTGAGAAAACACAAACAAGAGGATATTCTAAACAGAGCTGATCTACTTCTAATGAGCTGATCTATATCTAGATGGTCAAGGATGGTGACAATCAAACGTTTATAACCACCTACATATCCATATAAAAAGTCAAACCTGTACATAACATTTTGATTCGTCTAATTTGAGGAAACACATATAGACAAGACTAATTAAAATTTTTTTTAAATGAACAAAATTTTATTTTTTAGCAAAAAGTGCAAACTTTTGCACATTACTTGGTAACAACATTCTGGTTGGATAGGAATTGAAGTTAGTGTGAGGTGTGGGCAGAGGCTGAGTCCTCGTATATCTGGATCCCATTTCCTAGTAGTCAGGAAGGAAATACTCTGTTAATGCCAAGACTTTAGAGCCATAGACATTGAAACCTGCCTATAATTGAAAATGCATGATCAACTTGAGAGAAAAAGACAATTAACATGCAAACAAATATATTTGCTAAAATAAGTGTTTGTGCCTTTTCTTTGGTTTATTTATTTGTTAGTTTCTTTTTAAGTATTTGGAGAAAAATAATGTGGGTCAAATTGGCAATAGGGCCTTGAATAGTAGACCAATGTTAGGATTGAAGGCAAGGAAATAAATAGATATCTAAATGAGGTGCTTGCCAGTGCAAACGGTTTCTCCATTATAATTCAATAAATCATTGTTTACTATCACACTAAGTATTGTAGCTTTTACATCATGACTCCGTTTACACTTCTAAACAAGGAAGTCTTTTTTTTTTCCTTTCTGCCTTGTCCTGATTCTGCCACCTCCCACCTGAGCTCTTTCTTTAGGGTTTTTTTTTCAATTTTTTGTTTTTTTAATTAGCATGTCTCACTATGACAGACACCTTCTATTTTTAAATTTTTATTTATTAAGTATTTCAGATTGGGTAAAACAAAACATAGAAATATTCACTGGGTTTTCATTAGGGTCAGCACAAAAGTTTACACATTATTTTCCAGCAGAAATAGTGTTCCAAATGGTGTTTAGAGCATCAGCATAGCCCTTAAATGTCTATTTATGTCTATTTTTTCCAAAATATGTTTTAACTATCTTATTCTGTGAATATCATTTACAATAATGTTCCTCAAACTTGAGTAATACATGAATAGTTTTAAAGAAAACTTCAAACTCCCAGGACTGACATAAAATATTTTTAATCACATTTTTACCTAACCACACGCAAGTTTAAAACTAGGTACAATCTCAATATAGTACAGTTCAAAAATTACAAATAAAAACAAAACAATAACAACAAAATCCTAACTAACTCTAGCTTAAAATAACAAATGATGCTGCTTTCCTGATACTATATTGCTTCCCTGAGTATGGTAATATTTATCATAATATTATATTGCATGTGTACATGTGCTGTTGTATGTACAGCAATTTTTCTACCATTGTGTCCTTTCAAATATTTACTGTCTTTTCAAATATTTAAAACCCTTATTAATATAGAACATTTTGAAATTATCTGGCCTTCATCTGATGTCGATGGACCATAATTAGCCCAAGATATTTAAAATATAATGTATAGTACCCAAACCATCACAAGGTAAACAGAAAAGCAGACACTGGAATTGGTTGGTCATATTTCATTATGATATTTTAGATTATTTATTGACATAAAAAGAAAAAATTAGAAATGATCATAGTCAACTACTGAATTCCTATTTTCTGGAGCAGCTTTTTAAATCCTGACGTAAAACACTGTTTGAGTGGGAAATTGCATTCCAAATTTAAAACTAGATCATTGGAATTGATTTGCCCCATACTGGTGTCTCAGAGGTGGGCCTGGGCATAGTCACAATGCTGGACTCTGTCCCTTAGCAAGTTGCTATATCTGCAGAACTCAAGAGTCGTCTCTAATCAACTGTTCCTGGTTGATGCCACTACGAGTTAGGGGACAGACCTCAGATATACACTACTCCTTTACCTGATTTCCTATGGAGTCGCCCCATAAATTACATCCTTATAGGTTACATCGTCCTTATTCTTAAATCAACAATCATAAAGATTTAGAGAGAAGATGGATCTTAAACTGTAATCTTAGGTCAGTAAGAGTCCAAACCATCCAGTATAAGAAGCTGTCTATTCTCATCAAAGACAAACTCGAAAGGTCATTCAGTGAAAACATAAAAGATAAAGCAAAGAAAATATTTTTTAATGTTTTAAGGGAGGATGAGACAAAATAAAATAAAATGAACAGCACTCAATTGTTCAGATGCCTGGGCTTGCCAACTGATTACTCTCATAAAAATCAGCATGGAAGGTATTACTTGGGGCTGATATCATCTCATCAAGTAAGACCAAGTCAGCAATATCTAATTTTTGCACCAGATGAGACAGTCAGAATAACGTGTGAGCTAAGTATTTTTCAGAAGTTGAAAATGAGTCTGCATAGAAGCATGTAGCCTAAGTTCAACTAGTTCCTTCTAGTTATAGCTTTACATTGACACAGAGGATTCTCATTTTCTCTCTCTCTCTCATAGATAGATAGATAGATAGATAGAGAGATGATAGATCCCAATTTATGTGTGACAGCAGAAATAATATACATGTCAAAGTACCACCAGGACATCTGACTGGTGCTTTTGGATGCAGAAAAGTATGCAACATAAAGAAACTCATCATTTGTTTAAAATATCTAGACTTTTTGGTAAATATGATAATTTAGCTTAGCTGGTCTGATATTCACCAAGATATGCAAAACAAGCCTGCACACATTTCAAAACCTCTCCCCATACAAGGTTGCTGTTTTTTTTTTTTCCATTAGCTGTATGTTCCAAAAGAATCACACACAAACACACACACACACACACACACACAGATGTACAGAAATGACAGTCTAACTATAACCACGCTGACAAATTAGGAGTTCATAGATGACCTCTGGTTATTTTATTGGGTCCAAATATCTCACATTCTACTCAATTTCAAATTAACTGAATAAAAACATACAGTTGATACAGGCAGTTGGGGTTAAGCTTTTAGCCTGATCTGTTTGATTTTTCCCTTTCGTTTCCATATGACAGAAGTCAGATTCCTTCCCTTCTGAGATTTTCTGATCAAACTCTGACTTTTGTCTGTTTCAAACAAACCCTTGATATGCTGTCTATACCCTCCATCACCTCTGGCATTTCTTTGTGCCTCCCTCAAAGACTGCCAGGAAGTGATGGAGCAGGGTCTTAGGCATGGACTCCTTTTCTGGAAGGATGCCCAGAGCTACAAAGGTCTCCCATGGTGGTAAAAACAGACCACAGTATAACTTTAATACCATGAAAATATTTCTGTGGTCACTGAGATTTGGTAAAACTCATCAAAGTCAAGTCTTTGAGTCATGGGCTTGAAAATCAGATTTAATGTTGTTTTAAGGTGATAAATTCTCCCGATTAAGTCCATGATCAAGCTGACATATTTTTAATTGCAGAAGATTAATTATACCGGGAATAAGAAGATGAGAATGAAACCTATCCAAGTCACATATGATCGATGATATATTCTTCACATTAAAAGTGCTTCACAGGATATATTATCTTCGTCCACCTGTCAGACCATACACGAAAGCCTCCTGCATCTAAGGGCAATGAGCAAAACGGCAGGAAACATCGCATAAAAAAATACCAGCAGGAAGTACATTTGTTGTGGCAGCAAGTATGACATCCTTATTATCAGGAGATATTACCTGAATGTCATCACTGTAAAGCCCTTTCCATTTGCCATAATTTGTTACAGAATAAAGGGGTTTGTGATAACAACCAGGTGAGGCACAGCGTGGAAGATGTGCAACCCTGTCATTCCAAAATGGAAATAATTTATTGCCTTAGTGTAGTCTATTCAAATAATGGCCAAAGCCCACTGTCCAACTGCATTATTATCAGGCCACAGCCTTCCGCATAGAAACGCGTTAGCCAAATTGTTCTCCATCACTAAAATGTGTGTTTATGATTTATGCGAGCTGAATAAATTACTCAAAAAGAACCACCTTCTCAAAAATATCAATGGTATGTTGAAACTGAAATTATTTCATGCTAATATGCTTGAAGGTAGCTGTAGAGATACTATTTCTTTGAAATCTAAAGAGACAAGCTAATAAAACACTTTCATCTATCTTTAATTGAGACTGTTTGTCTGCTGACAAAACCTGCTAGTTAAAGCACAGATTTAATGAAGATTTAGTTCCTGAAGTCTGTCTTCCCTCCAAACATAACAATTTCAAAGACATCAAAAGTGTCCTGTCATGTGGTATATGCTCTAGTAAATACCTTTTATTACATTCAACAGAAAAATAAAGAGACTATTTAAATAGACTCCAGGCAATTGGAATCATACACCTGCTTCCTTGCCTACTTTTCTGTTAGAAGAAATTGCCGAGTGTATAAATGAGAGCCTAGCATGTAGCACTTTCTATAAACACTATGTGCCTCTGGGATTCAGGTGAGAGCTAGCTTTGGAAACATTTCCAATTACAACACTCCTTTATAGGTATAAATTGGATTTGTCTCCGTACTTCTGGAAAATACAGGCAAATAATCTACTTTGTAGGCCCAGGTTCAATAAGTTTATTTCCTTTCCCCTTTCTTGTTCGCACTTTATTTTTGTTTTTGGAAAATCACAAGTAAACAGCACAGAAAGGAAGAGCTCTTTCTTCATCATAAAAGTAGAAAATAATATCAAAATATGACACTGCACCTCAGAAATGGACTTCATTTCCAAGAACACTTCGGCTTTGCCCTGATACACTGTCAGTATCTGACCACCCCCTGAGTTTTCATTGACAACTCCCTGCATTTTAAGTGAAATCCCTACCCCCTGCTCGTACAGTATTGCCCTGACTGTGCAGTCAAATGTCTTACTGGGCTGAGAGGTACAAAGTACAACCTGGGATGCTTCCATGATAATACATGAGCAGATGAACATGCTCCCTGGAATTACACGGGGCAATTTGTGTGACATATAGTTTGCTGTCTCAAGTGCCAGAATATATTTTTCTGTGACTCATATTGGTGATTGACTGATCTAGTTCAACCTCAGTTGAGTTTGAGAACTATATGCATTAACAAGCTGCTGATTCAAATTCTTATCAAGAAAAAATAGCCACTATGCTACATGTATTACCCACAAATCAGGCAAATAGAGTTAATCTGGAACAAAGGATATTATTATTCAACCGAAATAATTAAAAGAGTCCTTGAAAAAGTCCTATCCAAACACAATCTAACTTCTAAAAAATGTCTGACTGACTTTTGTAAATGAAAAGTAGCAACCTTGTTATCCTTCTAGTTACAGAAAGTATGTTCCTCAAAATTTGTGCGTGTGAAGATCAATTCTTCTAAATGAGTCCTTATATTTAAAATAACAGTAATAATCTGCCACATTATCATCTTCACCTTGAATATAAACCATTATAGTCTCAAAGCAATTCATACACAGATTACCTCTTTTACTCATCATGATAAACCTTGGAGGTTCAGAAATAATCATGTATATTTCTCTGAAGGAACCCTCTGCTAAACCATTTCCTGAGACCAAAATCATTTTGCAAATTAAAGATTCTTGATTTCATATATTCTACATATAAAATATTAAATATATAAATTGAAATTATTATAACATCTCTAGATTAAATATAACCAAAATCCATTTGGATTATTACATTAAACCTTTACATTTTTAAATAATCCCTTTATCAATAGTTCCCTTATAAATAGTCTTTTCAAATTATCTGTCTTTGAGTCCTCCATCTGTTTCTTGCTGGGAACCTCCCAAGTCCAAAAACTAATCTAATTTTTCCTTAAGGTACATGGAGATGAGGAAGGAGAAGTGAGTGGAATTACAGAGGCACGCTTTTCACAGCTTTCTTTGGCTTGAGGTGTTCATCCTAGATATCCTTGAGAGCGTGTTGCAGTGGTCAGGAAAAGAGTGAACAGGTGACTCATACAACTGACCTTGAAACATATTATGCAGGCTATGTTCATTCATACAGTTCACAGATACTAGTGAGCTCCCTGTACACAATGTGCTCACAGCGTAAATGCACTGAGTTTTTTCTTTCTTTCTTCTCTCATTAAGGAGAGGAATGCATAATAGACTTTTTCAACACATTGATACAAGCCAAAAACAAAGTATTAGAGAGCCTGCTCAATCCCCCAGCGATGGGCAGGAATAGACAAAACTAACCATTTGAAAAAATATTATATATATATTTTTACCTACACGAGTAGGATGAGAAAGAAAGAGTTAAGTATTATAATATGTTGCAAAATCAGATGGTGTCACACAATAAGCAAATAGATAACAATGTCCCTTTAAGAATAACTAATTTTAGATGACAGTACAGAAAGCATGTCAATTTATCATGGATAATTTCTAGTATCTAGGGTAATTATTTTATTGTTCCTTTGTTTGCTGCTTATAACATTTATTCTAAAATGACACTTTGATCAGCACTTCTTTGCACATATTTCAAATCTTCCTACAGGTATGGCAATTTCAGAATCTAAAAATGACCAAATCAGACCAAGCCACATGATTTAAATACCTCAAGAGATTTGCCATTTTAGTAGAAAACTATTGTAAGTAAAAAGAAGTAACTTAGAATATGAGAAATTAATGAAACCATTATTTGGATGTTTAAAATTAATATCCATTACGTTTATAAGGTGAAGGAAAAAAAGGAAACTAGTCTCTGCTTTTACAAACAGGTATTTATTCTAAATTTATCACAGGTGTAAGATATTAATTAATCATAATGATTTGGAAGGTTACAATTTTTTCTCTAGATTTGAAAATTAAAATTTGGCCATGAGCAAGAAGACAAATGTGTATGGAATTGGGAAAATTTCAAAGAAAGAGTGATATTAAATATGAATCTTTTGTGTTTGTCAGTAGTACAGCTATATTATCAGATGTCTAAGGTGGGTCACTTTTTAAATCCTTTCTCTATATAAAAAAATATTTTGTAATATTCATAAAACAAAATGAATAATGGCCGAAAAGAAACAAATTAAAAATATTCTCTTACTGAATCTTTGATAAAATCAAATTATCATAAAAATACAAAAGATTAAAGTACAAAAATTAACAATTAATATAATTTAATTGGATTACTGCATTTTGAACAAGGATGCATGTATATACTATTCCATTGTAGTAATTGATAATAGCATTACAGTTTCTCTTTTCTAGCCCTAACTTCCACAAAATTGTCAACAACTTTGCATTTCCATGTTCAATTGGCAGATATCTAGTCTTCTCAATATAGCTTCACTCATACATTTTTACTAATTTTAACTACTAAAAGTTTCTTTCACCTGAAGTAACACATAGGCATATAGTTAGAAACAATATTTGTTAGAAAACTAATAGTTAGAAAAAACTAACAGAAAAACAAGAACATAACTTTGACAGAGATTAGTAAAAATCCATTTTACTATAAATTCCAGAAATTACAATAACTGTCCATGATTTTGGTTTTTCAAGATGTATTCTAGTGTCTTTGTTGTCATAGTTGAAAAATATTTAAAAAAAAAAACCTCCAAGCATTCACAGACAAGAGTAGAATTGAAGAAACTCAAATTATTTTCTTTCATACTGACAATTCTGTGCTACTACTGCTTATCGCAATTTATTCTTTAAATGCACACCTAAGTAACCCCACCAAGTACATTCAAACTGCCCCCGAAGGGAGCTAGAATAATTCAAAGCCAATATGAACTGACTTTCAAAATGAATAGTTGTAGCTGTGTCCTACTGCATAATTGGGAGTTTTCCAAATTAACTTCCATATAGATTATAATACTGATTAAAGTATTAGGTATAAAATATGCTAAAACTGGGTCGTAACTGCAGCAATTGTCTAAAATTATATCAAATTATTTTCATGGAAGAACAGTCTATCACTGACATTGTTTAGAATCGTTAGCAAAAATTGATAGTTTAAAAACTGGCTAACTTTTAGCCAGTTTTATTATTATTTAAAAAATTTTCTATAAACTATGCCTTCGTTTATTGCCTGCATCTGGAGCTCACTGCTCAACCTCCCCATTCTTGGTACACCAATGGTATTTATTATTTTTCAATATTGACAGTGTAAACTAGCTGGTAAGAGATGGAAAAAAGTCCCTAATAATAGGAATGTACAAATCGTCTTTTACTACTCTAATGACACATTTTAAAATAAAATCAAAGAATCTTACAGACATTCTATCCTCAAACATCCCTTTCTGTGAGGTTGGAAACTGGATGATACTAAGTCTATATTATTGATTAGAGGAGAAACAGTTACAGGAAGGTAAAGTAATTTCTCTCCACCACAAAACAAGCCATTGTTAAGTTTGTATTGGATTCTAGGCTTCCAGCTCTGAGATCTATATCTAACTATAGCCTTCTGTCTTCCTCATGAAATTCTACTATTTTAAAACACCAAATTTTGTCACTAAACTGGCACTCTGTGAATAAAATATTCACAAAAGAAAGTTATCAGAGCCGCTTTAGTGAAAGGAAAATTAGATAAGTACCAGCAAGGAAAGGCAATTAATATTTTTTTTTCTGGCAGGTTGTGAGTAAAGATAGAATTTTTAAGAAAAAAATACCAGTAATAATTAATCTACTTTGTTCCAGTCAGTCAAGCAGTTAAATTTATTGAACATTTAGTATGTGCTAGGCAGTATAGCAGCTTTGGTAAAAAAAAAAAAGGAAGGTTGGATAAAAAACAGAGTCTTCACTTCACACCCGTCAGAATGGCCATCATCAAAAAATCTACAAGCAATAAATGCTGGAGAGGATGTGGAGAAAAGGGAACCCTCCTATACTACCCTCCTACACTGTTCATGGGAATGTAAATTAGTACAGCCACTATGGAGAACAGTATGGAGGTTCCTTAAAAAACTAAAAATAGAACTACCATATGACCCAGCAATCCCACTCCTGGGCATATTATACCATAATATACCCGGAGAAAACTGTAATTCAAAAGGACACATGCACCCCAATGTTCATTACAGCACTATTTACAATAGCCAGGATATGGAAGCAAACTAAGCGTCCATCAACAGAGAAATGGATAAAGAAGATGTGGTACATATATACAATGGAATATTACTCAGCCATAAAATGGAACAAAACAGTACCACTTGCAGAGATATGGATAGACCTAGAGACTGCCATACAGAGTGAAGTAAGTCAGAAAGAAAACAACAAATATCGTATATTATTGCTTATATGTGGAATCTAGAAAAATGGTACAGATGAATTTATTTGCAAAGCAGAAGTAGAGACACAGATGTAGAGAACAAACTTATGGATATCAAGGGGGGAAAGAGGGTGGTATGAATTGGGAGATTGGGACTGACATATACACACTACTATATATAAAATACATAACTAATGAGAACCTACTGTACAGAACACAGAATCCTACTCAGTGCCCTGTGGTGACCTAAATGGGAAGGAAATCTAAAAAGGAGGGGATATATGTATACTCGTATAACTGATTCACTTTGCTGTACAGCAGAAACTAAGACAACAATGTAAAGCAACTATACTCCAAATTTTTTTTTTTTAAATAGAGTTCTTGCCTTTGAAGAGTTTACAGATTTTGGGGTGTAGGGGCAATAAACACACACACAAAATATGATAAATAAACAATTTTAATTACTAAATGGTGTTATGGATAAGACAAGTAATACAGTAGATGGACTAGCTATGCATTTGAGGGTGATCAGAGGACATCATTTGAGTTTGTCATGAAGGATGAATGGGGGCAGCCATGAAAACATCTGGGGAATAAACATTCCAAACAAAATCAAGATCGGGAATGAATAAATGCCAGAGAATAAAGAGGACAATGTAGGGATACGATACTGGAGCCACAGGCAAAGACAAGTAGAACCGTACATTAAGTTTAGAGTTCATTCTCAGTGAAACACAGCTGGAAGATTTTAGGCAAAGAAATGAAATTATTTGATTTATATTTTAGAATGATCAGTTACAGTGGTATGAACCATGGGTTGTAGGAGGTCAAGAGAGAAAGGCAGGGGAATCAAGTAGGAGGTTGTGTATGTAGTCTAGACAAGATGATGGTTGCTTGGTATACAACTGTAGCAATGAAAATGTTAGAAGAGGTACGATCAGGAATGTATTTTAGACATATAGCAAACAACACTTACTGATAGCAAGGATGTATCTCTAAAATACATTCCCGATCGTATCTCTTCTAACATTTCCATATTAGGTTTAGAAGTCTACTCTTCATATCAGTGGAGACCTCAACAAGGCAGTGGTTATTGAGTCTGACTCTAAGAGATGAGGTCCGGGCTCAGTACATAGATTTGAAAATTTGAAAATCATCAGTGCATGACATGTAGAGCTGTGGAGTAATGCTATCACTTATGGAAAGAATAAAGTGAGAGGGAAGATGACTGGAGGGGGAAAAGCTCAGGTTACTTGAACATATAGAAATCTTGTGGGTCAAAGCAATTTGTTAAAGATTAAAGAAACTAAAGAGAGAACTACCAAAGAGACAGAAAACCAGATTAGTATCATGTTATGGAAATTTAGAAAAGAGAAAGTCTCAAGAAAGAGGGAAATGTCACTAGTTTTAATTGCTGCTGAAATATCAAATAAGACAAGGATAGAGACCTGACCACTGACTTGGGAAGATTCTGGGTTATATTCCTTAAAAGACTTTTCACCTATGTTGTGAGAGCTAGAGTCCAATTAGAGTGAATTAAGGAGATAATGAAAGTGAGGAGGAAAATCCACAGAGTATAGACTTGTTTTTATATATACAGCTAAGTACAAGGGCAGAGAAATGGGAGTCATGAAGTAAAGACGAGTTGTTTCTCTTTAAGATGGATGATATCACAGTAGGTTTGTGTGCTGAAACAAAGAAGCCTACAGAGAGTTAGGGACTGATGCTTAGATGATAAAGAAGGTAATTGCTGGAATGAAATCCTTGAAAGTGGAGAGAAAATAAGATCAAGAGTACCAGGGCTGCCCACAAGAGCAACTTGTTTAACTGTAATGGTTGGAAAGGCTGAGTAGGTGGTGTAGGAAGGGAGCAAAGACACACGGTGGAGTTAGATTTAAACGTGTAAAGGTAAATTCATTAAGAGAACGTAGTAGGAATAACTGGCAATACTGAAGCCCCATTTGGGATTTGTAGCCATAAATACAAAACAAACCCAGTCAACAAGGTTGTGTGCATTTTTTCAAGTAACAGTTTCCTGGTGCAGGCAAAATTTAAAACAGGTGAAGCTTATAACAATGGGGAGATTGGAGAGACAGTTAAAGTTATTTGGAAGTAAACAAAGGTAGTGATCATTACTTTTGGAAAGGTAAAAATAATGTGGGATATGAGAGGGAAACAAGGTCAGTATGACAGTATATAAAATACTTTCCTGTGTAAACTAAGGCATTTTTATGCATATAACCATCATAAAGGTAGAAAAAAGGATCTGTTCTGGTGTGATGTATGTGTATGTGTCTGCCTGTGTGTATGCATCACTAAGAGGGTCAGACAAAGAGGACGGGGAAGGACGTGAGAGAAGGAAGCTGGGAGGGAAGTTAAAGGAGTAATGGATATATCTGAAGGAGACCTCTAACCAATGGCCCAAATAAAAGAGCAGTAATTAAACATACCAAGCTTCCTACTAAACTACTTAATATAAATTCTCAGGCAAAAGATGAATAGCACATAATTACAACTCTGTATTGAAAAATCTATGCATTCAATAAAACCTAGTAGTAAATACCTACCAGTTACTCAAATAGAGTTCTGTTTAGATAAGAAAGCTATATGCAGTTTTCTTATCTATCGTAAAAAGTTTTCCAAATATTTTTCCTAATAAAAAAATTTAGATATATTAGAAGTGTAAATGATATGAATTTTAAACTCATGTAAATATGGAAGAGTATGGTTATTATATCATTATTCATTTGCGAATGTGTTCTCAAACAACCTTTATTGCATACGATTATATTGAATATGATAATATTCAATAAAACATAGAGTGGCTTCCAGTTTGAAAGGCTGGGAGATTGCAGCCCTTCAAAAATCCTTTCTGTTTTCCACCAAAGTACCAATCAATGTGGGGTGGCAATGATCGAACTTTAGTCTCAGGCCACAAATGTACAAATTAGAGCACAGGGCTGGCTCTAGATCAGTCAAACCTGGCTTTGAATTTCTACTCTCTCACATCCTAGATGTGCTATTAGCTTAGAGCCTCAGTTTCCTTACCATAATACCAAGATTATACTATTTCTGTGCTCATAATGTTGTGAGAGAAGTAAATGAGATGCTGCATATAAAGCTCTATCCAACCACCAGAGCACCCTAAAACATCTATTAGCAGCAGCTTCTCCCACTGCACAGTCATGGCTTTAAAGTTAATCATAGCTTTTAGTCTCTTCCTGATTACAAAAGGAGCACATCCAAAATAATGGACTAAACAGGATATGCAGCTCTAGGAGGTTCTGAGGAAAAAATAAAGGTGTAAATAAAATAATCCCTTAAATTCATTTGTGCAATTATTACTAAATGACAATGTGTGGTAAATATGTAGTCAATAGAGATTTTTTTAAATTTGTTTTTCTTTTAACAAAGTTTCAGCATTTCCCATTTTCCAAACTATTACGTAGTGAGGAAATGAATGATTCATTCAATAAACAGTACCAGGCCAGTTGGTTACCTACTACAGAAAAAAAAAAAAAAAAAAAAAAGAATTTCACTAATGGTATTAAGAAAATACATTTTAAAATGATAGAGTTTCCATAACACACATATGTTCATGGAAACACTTAAAGAAATTGCATCTTATACTATATGATTACATTTACTTGAAGTACCAAACCAGGCAAAACTCACCTGGGCTGTTACATCAGGATAACAATTACCCTTTGTGGGGGAGTAGTGTTTGGAATGGGGAATAAGGGAGATTCTTGGGTGTTAGTAATGTCCTGTTTCTTTATTGGGGTGATGTCACATGGGCGTGTTGAGTTTGTGATAGTGCACTTTTAGGTCTGTATTCTAAAACAAAAGTGTTTCTTTTTTTTTTAATAGTCCTAAAAAAATATTGCAGCTCATGTTTTTATTGAAAAGCAAAAATCAAAAGCCAATGTCTAGTATAGAAACTGAATCACAGAATGTCCATGATGAGAATATACTTCATTCTTCACTCTTCATATGTACAAGTCATTATATTGGATTATTATACAAGGAAGCAAAATACTTTTCTCATGTCAATTGCGGTTGAAATGCTGACAAATATTTTTTCAAGAAAGTTTTGATTACCAAGTATGTGAGTATAGAAATCTAAATCGGCATGTAGTCAGACAGAAGTCTCTTATCTCAATTTTTACAAATTTTGAATCTGCAAATTTTAATACCTCTGAATAAGAGACTAATTAAAATGTATCTATCCTGAGAAGATATGGATATAAATTTGATTTTATCAAACTTCCTGTTAACACATTATTTTATTATCATCACATACATATAACAATGTATTATACTAAAATAACTTTCTCCTTAAGCTTCATAAGTAAAGCAGTTGATGTAAAAGCTTCCTGGTGTGTTTTTTTCTTGTGTATATGTGCATGTCTGTATGTGTGTGTGTGTTTTAACTGTCTGCCTTTATGGCTCCAAAGTAGATGAAGATTCAGAATACTTGTAATCTTGTAAAACTAGATACAACATTTTAAATGTTTATCGTTAGAACACGCCCAGCGGCAGATGGTGGCATGCCATTTTAGAGCCATCTAGAGGCACAAAAATCGTCCCATGTTTGTCATTTTGGCAGATGCGCATGCCCCTTTGGCAAATTTTAGAAAATAACTAAAAGACTTACTCCTTCAAAACAGATTGTATTTATAGAGGGATGTGTGCAATTCAACAGGGGTGGTGCTCTAGAGGAACTTCAGAATCAATACAATCAAACGGATAGTTCAGTTGGCATAAAACTTTGGATACGAAATGAGCTCAACTGCTTTACTGTGTACCTGCGCCACTTATAGCATTTTAATGAATCCTGAGTATTTTTGGAGCAATATTACAATGAATTTTAACAAATTCATGCATTCCAAATAACTTATTTTAAATATAAATTAAAGGTCGAATTTCATACAGAACTCAATTCCCAGTGATGGCATTGCTTTTTAGGCACTCATGTTTCAATTTGGCATGTTGATACTTAGAGACTCTAATAACCATTCAATTTTAAATCTGAATGTGAATTTTGTTTTAAAGTCAGTAGAGTCATCAGATTTCTACATAACTTTCTAATTTATAGCTCTCCTTTACACATTTTCAGAAGCGATGGCTCCATACCACCTATCTGTATATTCTTTTAGTTCTCTTGTTTTTATTAGAGAAAGAAAACATAAATATTTTCCTAAAAGCAACACTTTCAGACTTGTGGGCTTGTCATAATCTTTAAAGTTATATAAGGGGAGGAGAGAGGAGCTGTATTTTGTTAAATAATACTATTCAATATGTTAAAAAAAAAAAATCCAGAGGGCTGAGATAAGGGAGCAAAAACTTCTTCTGTCAAGGGTCAGAGAGTAAATATTTCAGGTTTTGGGGGCCAGTCTCTGTGGCAGCTACTCAAGTTTGTCTCACTGTAATGCAAGAGCAGCCACAGATAATAAAGAAATGGGCATCGCTGAATCCCAATAAAACTGTATTTAAAAAAACAGGAGGTGTGGGACTTCTCTGGTGGTCCAGTGGTTAAGACTTCACCTTCCAATTCAGGGGGTGCAGGTTCGATCACTGGTTGGGGAGCTAAGATCTCACATGCCTCGTGGCTAAAGAAACAAAACATAAAACAGAAGCAATATTGCAACAAAAATCGATAAAGACTTAAAAAATGGTCCACATCAAAAAAAAAAAAAAAAGGAGGTAAGATGGGTCAGATCTGGCCTATGGCTATAGTCTGCAGACATCTGGCCTAGATTACTTTAAGAGTTTTGCTGATTTGAGAGGTGAATTGGAAAGGTTAAACACATTAGCTGTGTAAGTATGTAAACTGGGAACTGGAGAAGAATTTTTATCTGGGGGAGGGTTATCTTAGTAAGAAAACAAATATACTGAGAAGCAGATTACCAAAATGATAAAATTCAGGATGATGAAGAGGTGGGGAGTGTGTGTGCGTGTGCGTGTGCGTGTGTGTGTGTGTGTGTGTGTGTGTAGGTGACTCTGTAAAAAACATCCCATTCAAACTGATCTGTACATTTATTGAGTACTTCCCGTTGGCATTCAGGAGCCTCTGAAAATAAATGGTAATCCCAAAGCATTGCAGGGAAGGTGTACGATAGACAAGTTCATATATTCAACAGACCTAATTTTATAAAATACATTCACTTAGTACTTTTCTTTCCTTTGTGCTACCATTCTATTTAGCAAACCTGTGCATATTGTCTTACTCATTATTCCAACCTGTGGTTTTTTTGTTTGGTTTTACTTGTCTGTACCAAACAGACCCTGAGCTTTTAGGGCAGGAACTCCCTCTTCCTTACCTTGGTCTCCCTAGGTTTTATGACAGTGTCTTGTTCAGAGTCAGTGATCAATAAATTTGAGTCATATAATTGAATTATACTGAAATACATACTGTCATGATTTCAAATAACAACCATAGGTGGGAACAATATATGTTGAGTCACACATTAGTTTCACTTACAACCTATTTCCACTTTAGCTCCCAGAAAGCCAGTGATTTCCTGTTCTCCCCCTTGCCTCGTGGATTCATAAATGGCTTGTGTTTACCCAGACCTCCCACAAGCTTGGCTTTCCCAGGTAAGCACTAGGTTTTCCTGACCCCTAATTAAAACTCACTACTCCTCTGAATTCTTCCTTTGAAGCCTGCTAGGTAACTAATGGGAGAAATGGTGAGTTTAGATGAAGAAGGAATAGAAGAATAGCATAAAGATTGTAACTTGAATTTTAATCACTTTCTTTCTATTACAAAAGCAATAAAATGTACTGCGGCAAATCTAGAAATTATGGAAACATGTAAAGGGGAAAACCATAATCTTCCAGCATAACTATTGTTGTGTTTTAAATATCTGCAAAATAAAATTTCAAATTTTATACCACAGCAGATGTTATTTAAACCTTACATGTTCACCTGTCATTGCAGGTTCTTCTCACATTATTAAATACTCACTTACAACTTCATTAAATGTCTACATAGTCATGTCTTATAAATAATGATTTTGACTATTGACTATTTTACTAAGGGGCAATCTTTGTTCTGGGCATTGAGGTTATAGCAAGAAATAAGACAGATAAGACAGATAAGATTCCTTCTCTCACAGACCTTACATTGTAACTGGGGAGACAGCAAAGAGAAAAACACATAAATAAGATAAACTTGGCTTATAAAAGTTCTATGCCCATAGTAAAACTGGGTAATATGACAGTGACTAAAAGATGTGGAGTATGTATTATTTTACCTTTAATTCCTTGTAATAAACAAAATTTCTTATATAAAATGCAATAAACATCTAGTTTATCACACATAAATATATGTGTACATTTCTAATCATATTCTCCAAATAAAATCCTAATAAAGGAGTGGATGGGTCAAAGCATATGCATATTTTTAAGATAATATATATTTCCAAACATCAACAAAAATTTTTAATAATATAGGCTTCCACCAACAGGTTACAAGATTGTTATAATCATTACATGCAAAGTAGCAGGCTATGTGCTTTCAAATATGATAGGATGTAAATTTCAACAATCCATTGAGGTTAGTATTACCATTTCCATTTTATCAATGAAAACCATGAAGTCATACAGGTTTAGCAACATGTTCAAAGCAATGTGGCAGTTATGAAAGCCCTAGAGTACAACAGTCTAAGTTTATTCTCCTGATCTGCTTGTGTTAATATTTCTATAGACTATCAGATTATTATGGAGGCTTCACTAAACCAAAGGGAGTGTTAGAGAAACACCTGTTTAGGGCTAGTATAGCAATAAAGAAATATTGTTTCTATATTGCTCAAAGTTGAGCCTAAACAACCAAAAATACGTGAAAGGAACAGCTTCACAACATGAGTAATGCTCGTTAAGACAGAATTACAGGAAGACAGACTAAATTGAATACCTAGAAAAAGTAACGAAAATTATATTTACTTTTGGATGACGCTTAATGTTTAAATTCTTGATCTTCATTTGCTCAGTCCCATCAGGTGTGGGCTCTAACTGGCCTAAAACTAACACAATAATCCCATTCCTTGCACAGAATAACTGGTTTAAGCACCCAATTGACTTAATCAGAGTGAGTTCCCAGGCTTGAGTTCCATCTCTAGAGGAGGAACTTTTCTGCTCTGTGAGAAACGGATGAGTAGTTCCTGGTGCTGATGGCAGTTCCTTTGTGCCCTCCAGGGGCACCATACTTAGGATAACACTAAAGCATCACAATGGCGACTCAGGAGAAACAATTATAGTAACTGGATTATTAAAATAATCTGTTACCGGGCAGAGCACAACAACTCTAAAGTTAGGTTTTCTGATGAATGCAACCTAAGGAATTCTAACTGATAGACCTACTGTGTGCATAGCAATGTCACATACAGTATAGATACCGAAGTCATGTATAAAAATCTATATACTTTTTCTTACAATGAATAAGTACTAGTGCAGAGACTAACCATCTCTGATATGTTTTTAACTACACCTTTCCATCTAGAAAGTTATATTCTAGTTATATAGAAATCCAGAAATGAAGTGCAAACAGTATTTCTTAAGACTAGTTTTTCTTTGGTAAGACTGGATATTTTATATATATAAATATATATATATGAATTTAAATATATATGAACTTAAATATGTCTTTTTTATATATATATATATTCCTTTTTTTCTTTACAGCCAAATTTTGCTTCAGTTGCCTTCAAAGTAGGATACCCAATTTTCTTCTCTAGCTAGACATAGTTAGAAAATATGTACTGGTGAAAAGTGAAAGAAGGCATTAGCCTTAGCTAATGCACTGCCAAATTGACAGCCATTAAGACCATTCACTACTACAGGATGGTTATGTCAAATCCATGGGTGAGACTGTAAGTGTCTTTTACAACCAAGGTGAGAACTGCTAAGATATGGAGTTTGTTACTACTAGTATTCCTGAAATCTCAGATACATTTTTCAGTATTATTAAAATCTGACAAACTTTGGTCAGGTCGGATACTACTGGCTACTCATGACACTACATTACAATTGTTAGGAAAAAAACACCGAAATTGTCTTGCAATGTAAGAAGTAATATTACTGTACTGAAAATATAATCACATACTTTATAATACACATACATATACTTATGTATTTTACCTTGAGGTCACGAAGTGAAAAATAAAACACTCTAGATCTTCTGTATAATTTTAATCATAAATGCACCTAAGGTAGATAACTTAATAGGTCTATATGTTACTTTTTATGTTATTTTGAAAAGAAACAAGGAGACTTTCAGGGTCTTTACATGTCAGGATCCCTAACATAAAATACAGGGAAAAGCACTAATAAATAAATACTATGTGTTAAGGAATTTTGTTTGTAGATTTTATCAAAAACAGATGAAATTAAAACTTTAAAAACATCCCAATAAACTCGGTCAAAACAGTTTAATGTCAACAATTTGATGAAGTTTACAACACACACAGGCATACACACCTACCCCTAATATTTGCATAGAACTAGGAATTGTCAAAATCTTGACTCAAAAGACAATATTAAGGGGATTCTTTGTGATAAAAATGTTTTAGTGATGAAATTGTGTTTGAGTGTTTACGTTTACAGTCTGTAAGGATAGCTTTACTGCTTTAGAGACATATGCTACTGTATGTGATAAACAGGGTCACAGGGTAAACTGAATAGAGTTTTATACTACATTTAATCTCATCTTTATTTAACCTCTTCTATAATAACTTCAAAACAGTTCATTCCATTTTGGGGAAACTCTAGTTTTAATTCTGCAATAAAACTACCCTTCTTGAAACGAAATGAAATTATATAAGTAAAATACAGTCTTTCAGCATTGTTATAGAAACCAGTCAAAGATGGCCTATGTATATTCACCCTTAGGTTGTTTATTACTTACAGCAGGCTGAGACCCATTAGCTCAAAAGCCCACCAATGTTAAACTCATTTTTAAAATAAATCCAATTGTTTTAAAGCCCAAATAAGCAGATTTGGGGACATTTAGAGTCTGCTTGCTTTGCATACCCCAAGAAACTATATCCATCATCTGCTAGCCATAGATAAGATAAGCCAGGCACCATAAAGACTCCAAGCTGTTGTTGTCCTTTGGAGCTTTCTGACCTAGAGGCTCCACACTGAATTGTTGCGTGATACCACCTAGACAACGAAAGCACCCTCTCTGATTCTGATCCCTCTCTCCCTGGGAATTCGTTTGCCCTTCTCCCAGTGGATGGTATTCCCCATGCCTTAGCCTCTGGAGAGTCTCATGTTATAAGGGACTTGTCCCCATGCATACCTGTCAAAGCCTGCATGTTCTAAGGCTACCTCATGGTCTTATCTTTTTCCCTGCTCAGTCCCCATAAATCTCCAAAACCCTACAAGTATGTACCACGCACAGAAGTTCATTTAACAATTATTAGTATTCTAAATGCTGCTACTTTTACCCTTATTTACCCTCTGAAATATGTTTCTTATGTGATCTGCCTTTATATATTTCTGGGCATGGCTGTTGTATTTCCCCTTAGTCTTATTTCTACAGAAAACAATGGTAACTTTAATTTTTACACATACAGCAGGGTTTTATGTATTTTATCATTCTGGTTGCCATCGCTACATAAATTTTCTTTTGTCAGAATCCTTCTCAGAGTGATGTCAAATACTGAACACTTATCTGCAATGTTGGTTACCTGATACACTGAAAAGCTGGGAGTTGTTAAGTATGATTGCGCTAATCACTATGTATTATGCCAATACAGAAGTAGGTACTAATATTATGAAATTAGCTACACCTAGCACATATGACATTTTGTACATTTGGTCAGTATTTTCTATTAGTGTTTAGGAAATTTAGAGTTGAGTTTATCAATAAAGACACTATCACAGTGAAAGGAGAGAGTCCAGATGGAATGGTAACTAAAATAGGATGTGGGTTAATCACCTATCAACCTACAGGCATGAAAGGGAGGACGATGGATCTAAGAAACTTCCATCAAAACTGGGAGAAACTCACAGAAAATTACCAAACCCTGGTTGAGTTTTGTAGAGAAAGCAAATTGCATTTAAACACAGAAAAACCCATGTGCACAGAAAAGGCATAGAATAAATGAAATGAATGTATATATTTTTTCTCCATCTAAACATCTGCAGGTGATTCTTGTCAGTCCTATGACACTGCGAGTCCAAAAAAACAGCAGGGCCGTGTCAGCACTGTCAGCTGACTAAAATTATAGGACTCTAGAACGCCTTCTGATAGAGAACAGGTAACACCTGGTTTGGAAACTGGCCTCTGGGGTTTCTTCCTACCCCACCCAGAAGAAGCCAAACTTTGTTAATTACAACCAAGGAAGACCGCACCTGCAAAGAGTAATGGCAGTAGTTGAGGTAAAATAAGTTTCCAGTAATGGTAGGGCTACCCATTGAGAACTGAGTGCTAACAGTGAGTGGTCATAAAGCCAAAGGTATGTTGTTTAGTGTCAATAACTCTTCCCTCCTAAACTTATCATGGAGATCATAAGCTTAGGCTTTGGCCCATCAACCCTAGATCCACATTAAATTCCTAGGAATATGAGGTCACAAAGTAAGATTCGAGTATAACAGTGTTTATAAAAGTAATATTAGAAACTAGAACATCTGTAACACGCAAACCTAAATTAATGGATCAAAGATTTAAAAATGCTAAATAAACATAATATATATCTTCAGAAAGATAAAGGAAGGTGTTGGCAACAAAAAGTTGTGACAAGTAGTAATAAAGAAAAACCAGTTAGAAATACTGAGGATGAAAAAATACAATTACATAGATACAGCCTTAGAAGCAACCAAAGAATGAAGTGCAGAGCTGAGGGTCAGATAGGAAGACATCAGGAAAGGAAAAGGATATGAAAAATTGATATCTTTATATGAATAAAGCTGATATATTTAAATGGAAAAAAATGGATACTTGCCTTTTCTAATGTACACATATTTATTACAAATAGTAATTTGTATATTATACTCAAATATAATTTATACAATATCATACCTAGCTTTATGAGGAAGAGAGATAAGGGAACTGAGGAATAAAGTTGAGAAAGAAAAATTAAAATTAAGTGAGATGCCTTGAATTAAACAATGATGATATTATGCCATGACCTGAAGAGCTTGAGTAACTCAATTATGAGCACCAGAATTCAAAAGTGTAAAAGTGATGAAATTCAGCTGTTGGAGGCCATCATACATTATCTTCTTTCTAAACCCAAGGAACACTGCTGAAAGCTAGGAAATCTCCTAAAACAGATGTGGTTTGTTTTCAGCAAACTACAAATATTCTTTACCTTTGTTTTACTGATATGCATACTTACAATGAGTCCTTGTAAAGAAAATTTTATATTTTTCAATAAAATGTGGACATTCATTTTTCTAAAACATCATTTTTTAAATGATGTAGAAATTGGCACAAGATGAGGCATAGCACCTCTCTCTTCCTTTTAGATACTAAGTCTTTATTTCTAGTTAAAACTTCTGTAAGCTCTACAGGATTCCCTTTACCAAGAGTCGCAAAGGACAGCAAATTAATTAGAAACCCAATTCAAACAATGATTGTGCCTGTTAGTACATGAACCACCACCTACCTCTAAAGCTTTAAGATTCTGAAAAGTTTCCAGTCATCCACATTTACTCTCCTCCCTACTATCACAATCACATGATTCATTTGCTTAGCAAAAAAAAAAAAAAAAATGGTGTTCAGATAAAATTTAGCACAGCCAGCATCTAAATCCCAGAACCCAATTTATTGTACCTGAAAATATGCGTCTTTAGTAGAAAAATGTTTGATGCAGCATTGTTTGAAGTAGCAAGAAAACAAGAAACAACCACTGCATCTATCAATCAATAAATAGTTGAGTAAAATTTTGATTCTACCTAAGTATTAAAAACAGTAAATATTATGTATTATATATAACTTAATATGAAGGGATGTCCATGTCATTTTATTAATGAAAAGTGTAAGAAAAGAAAATCATGTAGAGTCTGGTTCCATTTACATTGTAAAAAAAAAAAGTAAAGGAAAAAGATAACTCTATATTCTGTCTATTTAAGTACAAGATCAGAGTAGAAGATATGGTAGGATATACACTAAAACACTATTGGAAACTCTGAGGGAGAGAAGACAGATTATAATTATTTTATTATACACCTTGGCATTATTTAATATTACAATAAACGTGTGTTGCATTAAAAACTTTTTAACATAAAAATCTATGCCTAGTTTTATGGTATCTAAAAAACGATTCAACTATGTAACAACTTTTAGCACTATTGAGAAAAAGAAAGCTATTTTCATCCTGATCTTTTTTCTGGATGCATTTAGTATTGAGTGATTTTTCAGTTGTTTTGGCAGGGGCAAAGAAAAAAAGAAAAAAGGAGACTAGATAAGCTACAAACATTTAGGAGCTGCTATGAGGGCATACTCTTTAAAAAATTCACCCTTTGTGGAATTTAATAACATCCACTTCACAAACCACAAAGTTTTCCTATCTCACAAATCAATTTCATTCTTTTATATTGGTGAATTAGTTTCTTTTCGTGAATTGGTTGTTCTACTTTGTTGTCCTTCCAATAAAAGGGAAGGGCTTGTATTAGCAGTATAGTAAATAGTCAAGATAATAGCCCAATAATACTTCTTACTTATCATCTAACCTCTTCTTTTCAGATTTCCCCATGCTTGAGTGACTATAAACCGTCATCACTGAATTAGCCATGACAAGTCTATCCACCGCCTCTGTTCTTTCAAGGAGTAGTTGCTGGGGGTACAATAATGAACAGTTCTAAGAAGATTGTCAAGCATTTGCCTGTAATCTCATTCAGACACTTTGAAATCCAAATCAGGTATCATTACCCTTGTGATATCTAAAATATAGGAGAATTAACTTTGATGAGAGGTTTAAAATATTTTCCGTAATTCATAAATGATGATCATTATGGAGCTTTAAAAAGATAAAAACTTGAAAGAAATGCCCTCTATGGACATTTGTGTGTTTGTACAAGTAAAATGAAAAAAAATTCTACACTTGTATACTGGAGTGCTCATATATTCATGCATGTGGCTCATATGTATATATAAATATATACATATCTGTGTGTGTATATATAGAAATATATATATATATATAAAATACTTTATTCATTCATCCCTCAATGAACCCTTATATTGTTTCCATTGTGAATACTGCTGCAATGAACATGGTGGTGCAGAATCTCTTCAAGATAGTGATTTCATTTCCCTCAGATATATACCCAGAAGTGGAATTGAACAATCATATGGCAGTCCTATTTTTAAGTTTTTGAGGCTGTCCATACTTTTTCCATAGTGGTTGCGCCAGTTTACATTCCCACCAACAGTGCACAGGAATTCCCTTTGCTTCAAATCCTCTCCAACGCTTGTTACCTCTTCTTTTTTTTGATAATAGCATTCTAACAGGTGTGAGGTGATCTCTAACTGTGGTTTTTGACTTGCATTTCTCTGATGATTAGTGATGTTGAGCATAATTTCATGTACCTGTTGGACATGTGTATGTCTTCTTTTGGAAAAGTGTTTTTCATCTCCTCTGCACATTTTTCAATCAGATTATTAGGTTTATGTTTTTACTGTTGAGTTGTATGAGTTCCTTATGTAGTTTGATTATTAACCCCTTATCTGATACATGTTTTGTAAATATTTTCTCCCATTCAGTAGGTTGCTTCTTCCTTCTCTTGTTTCTTTTTGCTGTACAGAAAACTTTTAGTTTGATATAGTTCCAGTTATTGAATTTTGCTTTTGTTGCTTGAGCTTTTGGTGTCATAGTAAAAAAATCACTGCCACAATCAATATCAGGGAGTTTTTCCGTTTTCTTCGCAGAGTTTTATGGTTTCAGCTCTTACACTGATGTCTTCATTCATTTTGAGTTAATTTTTACTATTAGTGTAAGATAGGGGTCCAAATTCATTCTTTTGCATATGAATATTCAGTTTTGCTAACACCATTTATTGAAAAGAATATCTTTTATCCCTTGAGTATTCCTGGCTCCTTTTTATGTGTGAGTTTACTTCTGGACCCTCATTTCTATTCCATGGGTCTGTGTGTCTGTTTTTATGCCAATACCACACTGTCTTATTACTATAGTTTTGTAGTATAGTTGGAAATCAGGAAGCGTAAAGGCTCCAGCTTTGTCTTCTTGCTCAGAATTGCTTTGGGTATTCTGGATCTTTTATGGATCCATATGAATTTTAGGATTTTTTTTCTATTTCTGTGAAAAATGTCAATGGAATTTTGATAAGGATTGCACTAAATCTATAAATGGCCTTGGTAGTATGAATTTTAACACTGTTAATTCCTCCAATTCATGAACATGGGATATCTTTCCATTTATTTGTGTCTTCTTCAATTTCTTTCATTAATGTCCTATAGCTTTCAGTGCACAGATCTCTCACCCCTTGATTAATCTTATTCATAAGTATTTTATTCTTTTTTATTTTATTGTAAATCAGATTGTTTTCTTTATTTCTCTTTAAGATACTTCATCATTAGTGTATAGAAATGCAACTAATTTTTATGTTGATTTTGTATCCTTCAACTTTACTGAATTTGTTTATTAGTTTTGACAGATTTTTGATGGAGTCATTGGATTTTTCTATATGTAAGATCATGTCATCTGCAGAAACAATTTTCCTTTTCCTTTTCCACTCTGAATGACTTTATTTCTTTCTCTTACTTAATTTCTCTGTCTAGGACTTCCAGTGCTATGTTGAATAGGAGTGGTGAGAGTGGGCAAACTTGTCTTGTTCCTGATTTTAGAGGAAAAGCTTTCAGTTATTCATTATTTTGTATGATGTTCATTACAGGTTTCTCAAAAATGGCTTCTATTATGTTGAAGTATATCCCTTCTATACCCAATTTGTTGAGAGATTTTATCATGAAAGGTTATTGAATTTTGTCAAATGTTTTTTCTGCAACTATTTAGAGGTTGCAACTATTTTTTCTACTCTTTATCCTATTAATGTGATGTGTCATGTTTATTTATTTGCATATGTTGAACCATCCTTTCAGTCTAGGATAAATCCTACTTAATCATGGTGTATAATTTTTTTAATGTGCTGTTTAATTCAGTTTACTAGAATTTTGTTGAGAACTTTTGCATCTATGTTCTTCAGGGATATTGACCTATAGTTTTCTGTTCTTGAGTTGTCCTTATCTGGCTTCAGTGTCACAGTAATGAGTAAATTTATAAAGTGAGTTTGATAGCATTCTTTCCTTTTAAATTTTTTGGAAGAGTTTCAGAAGAATTGGTGTTAATTCTTCTTTAAATATTTGCTAGAACTCACCAGTGAAACCATCTAGTCCTGAGCATTTCTTTGCCTGGAGGGTTTTGATTACTGCTTCACTCTTCTTAGTCATTATTGGTCTGTTCAGTTTTTCTATTTGATTTTTATTCTATTTCAACTTGAATCAGTCTTGGTAGGTTGTAGGTTTCTAGGAATGCATCCACTGCTTTGAGGTTATCCAGTTTGTTGGTGTAGCCTCCTATGATCCTTTGTGTTTCTGTGATGTCAGTTGTAATGCCTCCTTTTTCATTTATAATTTTGTTTATTTGAATCCTCTCTCTTTATTTCTTGCTTAGTTTAGTAAAGACTTTGTCAATTTTGTTTATCTTTACAAAAAAACAACTTTAGTTTCATTGATATTTTTTTACTGTCTTTCTAGTTTTTATTTCATTTATTTCTGCTCTAATCTTTTTATATTTACTTCTTTCTGCTAACTTTGGGTTTGTTTGTTTGTTTTCTTTTTTTTCTAATACCTTAAGGTGTAAAGTTAGGTTATTTTAATAAGATTTTTCTTCTTTTAATGTAGGCATTTATTGCTATAAACTTTCCTCTTAAAACTGCTTTTGCTGCATCCCATAAATTTTGGTATGTTGTACTTTTGTTTTCCAATAACTAACATTTGAATACCGATTGACAGTTTATTAAATGCTTTTAATTTTAGCTCATTTTACTGTTTGGATATGAAAGTACCCAGTGACTTTTTTATTCTATGTGAATTTTGATTATGAAATAGATCACATATATATATGTTATATATATATATAATAACTATTTCACAAAAGAGAAGTTCAATAGAGAAATATCAAAAAGAGAGACCCAGAATTTTGTGTCTTTATCGCCTTCTCTTCCAATCTTTGTACTAATCTCTAATTAATTAATCAATCATCTTCTATGTAAAGCAAGTGCTCTAAGAGCCTTAAGCAAACTTTCCTCCTAAAAAATTTACTTTTGTTCAAAGGTTCAAATTCTACTTAATATCAACCTTTGGTCTGCCAGTACCTTAAGTGGTTTCTTAACATTGAGGCTAGGACAATACTTCAAGAGTTTGATCATCTTTCAATTGCTCCTCCCCACTCTGTCAAAATTCTCTATCAAAACCCTCTCCACTATGCAGCATTTGGGTCAATTATTACCAAAACTGTGATCTCTGTTTCAAGTTCTCTTTTATTTGAACCCTGTTGTTTCAAACTTCAATAACAGTCATCATGAATGTCAGTCATTTGGCCATTTAATCACATATAATTTGATGTGATGGAAACAATCATGAAAGTTAGAGTCAGAGTAAAAGTTTCAAACATTGTTAATGGCAGTGAGAATAGGAAAGAGAAGATGGAAATGAGAAATGGTGAGAGAACAGACTTGTCAGAACCTGGAGGTGAACTGAAGGTGCAGAGAGGAGAAAGGATGAGTTGAGGGTTTTGTCATTAGCAACTGGCTAATGATGGTATGATCTAAAGACTGAGAAGAATGAACAAAAGTAAAATTTTTTAATGTGGCATAATTTCTATAACCTTTTAGGTTATAGGTTCTTTATATATAATTTGTACTCTTAGAGCCTTAAAGGGCTATGTATACACCACAGATTTTCCATAAATTCTGGTTGTATTTATAGGAATGCCAGAAAATGAACAGGGATATTGGTAATTAATATCGTGTTACTCATACAACTAGAACAGTATGGGTTCTTATTTTCTAATGTATAGATTTATAAAGTAATATAAATTTACAGTGTGCTCTCAATATTTGGTATTAGTCCTGTCCTTTTCTAACAACAAATTTTTACTCCTAATGTTGACATTATCAGGATTTATGAATTGAGAACATCTGTGAGAACACACCTATGCTGAGAGTCCTGTGATTATTCCTTCACCTAACCCCTAAGAGCCCAACCAAATATTCAACTTCTAGTGTGTAATGGCATAAAACACCATTTCAGGAATCTATGTCCTTTCAATAGCAATTTGCTTCCCTCAGAAGCTGCAAAATCATTTCCAAATTAATATTCCTTAACAATTTCTCATCCTTGTAAGATGGTCTTTCTTAACACGCAGCAATGGAAGGGAGTGAATTTTAATGGCATGCTTTATGCATGTAAAAATTTTGAGTAATTCACACTTGTCTTGAATCCATGAAAAAAAATGAGAGTCTATGCTTAAAAGAAAAAGGTTTTATTTAAAAAAAACCTTTCTCATAGCACTTAAACTATATTTGTAGAATACTGTCTATGCAAATATATCTTTAAGAATCTGAAGATTCTGATTTTTTAAAAAATTATGTTGAAATCAAAGGTTCAAGCATGTCTGTGGATAAAATGTTGGTGTGTGCATATATGTGTGTGTGTGTATGATGTGTGTGAATACATACTGAAAAATACAATCTAAGGAATGTTTTGCATCGTATCACTGTATTGTTTTACATTTGATTTTTTCTTTCCATTTCATATACTAGCATTAAAAATATGTTTATCCTAGTACAGAGAATCACCACTTTATCTTAGAAGTATGTTTTGCATTTTTAAACTTACCTCTTTACCTAAAATCTCTCATCAAGTATAAATTAAATAATTAGTTTTATCAATTACAGAAATATTTCCTGCTCATAAAAATATCATACAACTCAACAGCAAACAAATGCCCTATCCAAAAAATCATTGTCATAGGAAAGAAGAACTCTAGTTCAATTCCCAAACCTAGTAGTTACAGAGAAAGGAAGGAATCTGGAACTTGGGGATTTTGAGCAGTAAAATATATACATCCTTCTCCTATCTTAGATTCATTTAAGAATTATAATGTGGCCTTAAAGATCATAAAACCTCCTAAAGATATTCTAAGTCAACTAACATCCAAAATAGTGTCATAAGACTCCTTTGATTCATCCTTAAATAGTAAAGATAAAAACAGTGTAAAGAAGGATCCAAAGAAAGGTTCAAGGATCAAACTCAACAGGCCAAAGTCCAGAATGAAGAGTTAAGGTCTCTGAGATTCGACAGAGTCACAGTATATGGTGTGAAGCATATATTGAAGTACATACCCTGGTCACAGAACGTAGCACTCATCGCCTGAGCCCTGCTTACCTACTACTCTAAGCCACAAGATCCACAACAAACTTCTCCCTATTCTGTATATGCACCATTTACACAAAGGTCTCATGACTTTGCACATTCTGCTCCCTTTGCTTTGACCATGTGGCAAAAACGTACACAATTGTTTACTGTTCAGTCAAAATTATATCTCCTACTTAATCTAAGCTTTACAACAGTCTAAATTACCTTTCTATTAACAGTTAAGAGTATACATTGCTCATTATAAGTATTTTCTATTAGTCATCTTCTTTATTGTCTAGACTGTTTGATAGTTGCCTTTTTAGTGCCAGGTACCTGTCTTTAACATTTTGTATATAGGAGGTATTTAAACATAGGTCTGAATGTAATAAAATCCCCTTTAGGGAATTAAGGAATTCTAAGTCTTTAAATCAGCAATGTAGAGGCAATGATCATCATTCATTAGCGTCAAGAAATTCACTCTAGAGTTACACAGATTTAACTGTGATGCCTAGTGCTCTTGTGTCCCTCAGTTTCTTCAGCTGCAAATTATGACTAATAAAAACAATACCTGCACCTTGTCTGTTTGTGAGAACTGAAGGAGATAAATGTGTGTCAAGAATGTAAAGCACAGTATCTGGCACACTTTTTGCAGTACTAAAGAGCTTTATTTCCCCTTCAAAGAGCATTAATTAACTTTGCTTATGCCTATTACTGATAATTTACTTTTACTATTTATCTAGTTGAGTTCTACAAATTTTAGAAGAAATTGGAGACAATCCAGAAAAAATGAAGCTAGAAGGGGAATATTACAACAGCTCCAAAAAAATAATCCAAGAGGGACAATGACTCACTCTACCTACTATATTTCTATTCATTTCTATTGTATTTGTCATAAAATATATATTTTTTATATCAAGAAGGGGAAAAGGCCTATAGAGCAAAATAGGTAATCATAATGTCAGATTGCTAATATGAATTTCTAAGAGAACTGCTGCTCTGTCACTATATGTAAAATATATATGTAAAATGTGTCTCTCTCTATTAAATTAATATACACACATATAGATATACATACATAGAATTCAATTTTTTTCTACCAAAGCAAATTTTAGTTGCCCTTTATGATAATTTACCCCTGAATTTATAGATTTAAGAGAATACATTCTATGACGAGTAATTACATAAAACCTTTTTTTATAATTTTAATGATTTTTATTCATGAGTTAATGTCTTCCTTGATGATAAAATTTTTTTTTTCAAAACATCTAGAACTCCAGAACTAAACTGTGATTAGTCATTTGCTCAAGCTAAGCAAAAAATACAACTTAGGCCTTTTGGTGTTTAAACAGTCATTTCTTTCCCTTGACCTGATTTCTAGCCTCAGCAACATAATTAACTTAGGAAAAGGGGTGCTTCATCTGCAAAGTGAATCTGAAAAATTAAGGAAAGTGAATTTGGGCATTGCTCCCAAATATGTTTCAGGTTGCAAAACAGTTTGTGATTAGCTATTCATAGGGAAAGAATGCTACGTGAGAATTCTATGACACCTTGTGTTAAGGAAGCTTCTTTTAACGGTAAGAAGTAGAATCACAGGCTTTAATGTGCAGTCCTACGAGATGGGTGGAAGGGAAGGAGGGGAATAGGCAAATGACTTTAAAATGAGATTGATTTTTCTCTTTTTTCTTCAAAGAATAAGAGATATAGTTATATTAATTGGTTGGTGTCTATTTTATCGCCTTTAAAAACAGGATAATTCATCTTGATTCTGTAATTACCAGTTATACAAACAGCATGTGACAAGTCTGACAAGCAGGCTTTTTCAACATGGAATATATATTACAATGGCAAGTGTGTTAGATTAATAAATCAAGGTTATGCCATTTGATAAATTATTTCCTTTCTTAATAGGATATATTACCCAAGTTCATATGTTAATTTTAAAACGTCTATATTGTGTGTGTTACTGAATAGCAAATATATCACTAAACTTGATTGACCAGTAAAAAGTTTTTTCCAAAACATTCTACAGAGCCAATTGTATATGATCTTCTGGATAAGATTTAATATGGTTCTTGGAATAGAAAATTGTGTTCTCGATTATAAGGTTACAGAATTATAATAAAAGAGGTTGATAGATCACATGAAGACCACGGTACTGCTCTAGGACAACATTATTCTAGACTGAGTGTTGGATTGAAAAGAAGCCATCTAACTTCCATAACACATTGACTAAGCTAAAGGAAAGGAATTCATAAACCCATTTGTGCCGTACACACATATCAAAGAAGACTGCTAGAATTTTGCATCTGATTCTCAGTGTCTAGGCTAAACAATGTCCTGGAAATGACCCCAGTTGAAACCAGCAGGAGGCTATTATCATTCTCCCCTTTTACACTTCAGCCTGGGGTCAGGAAGATCTGAGCTGCTCAATATTCCTATTACATTAATGGCACAGTTATCACATAGGGATCAACTTCATGCTGCTAATATAGACATGCTTCTGGAAGTAATTTCTGGCTCTGCTGGGCAAGGCAATCTATTAGGTCATTTGTAACCTCTGCAAAACCTAGTAGAAAGAGTACAGACTTTGGACTTAAGTATAAATGTCGGCCCTGTATTTGTAGAGTAACATTGGCAAATTACTTAACATCTTTGAGTCTCAATTGGGGGATAATAGCTTCTCTCTGATACGAATGTGGTTAAGATTCATGAAAAACACAAAGGGAAACAAGCTATAACAGTGTCTCATACACAGTAGGCATTAGGTAAGTGGAAATTATTACCATCATGTACAGTATTTTCTTCATTACATTTTAAGGACCGAGTCATCTTGATACAAAATATTTGACATCTAAATAATTTATCTGGGACTTCCCTGGTGGCACAGTGCTTAAGAATCCGCCTGCCAATGCAGGGGACATGGGTTCGAGCCCTGCTCCGGGAAGATCCCACATGCCACAGAGGAACTAAGCCCATGGACCACAACTACTGAGCCTGTGCTCTAGAGCCCGTGAGCCACAACTACTGAGCCCATGTGCCACAACTACTGAAGCCAGAGCCCACGCTCCACAAAAAGAGAAGCCACCGCAATGAGAAGCCCGTGCACTGCAACTAAGAGTAGCCTCCACTCACCGCAACTAGAGAAAGCCTGTGTGCAGCAATGAAGACTCAACACAGCCAAAAATAAATAAAAATTTTAAAATACATAAATAAGTAATTTTTCTTCTCAGTCACACTGAATGTTATCTCAAAAAGCACAGAATATACACAGATGATGAGTGTTAATAAATGTAAATTGTTCTTAAAAGTATGAACCTTGTGGTCAGACTAGGTAGCTACAGGTTCCAAGTGACAGAAGGAAATACAGAAGTTACTGGTTCATGTACAGATGTCCCCACAGCTTTCGGTTTTGTGGCTTGCTGAATGCATGCATTAGTTACTATGTTCTGTTTCCCTGAGGAATAAGGTTTGACTTCTTTCTCTTCTTGTATCTGTGAGTACAGTTCTTATAAACTGCATAGCCAATGGAAACTATTTTTAGGATTCCAGACCTGAAAACTCTGAAGAAAACACATACCAAATAATAATCAAAACTAAAACCTGTTTCACCTCTTTTTTTGTTTGTTTGTTTTTAATTAATTTTCATTGGAGTATTGTTGCTTTACAATGTTGTGTTAGTTTCTACTGTACAGCAAAGGGAATCAGCTATATATATACATATACACACTCTTTTTTGGATTTCCTTCCCATTAAGGTCACCGCAGACCACTGAGTAGAGTTCCCTGAGCTATACAGTAGGTTCTCATTGGTTATCTATTTTTTTTTTTTTTTTTTTGCTGTACGCGGGCCTCTCACTGTTGTGGCCTCTCCTGTTGCGGAGCACAGGCTCCGGACGCGCAGGCTCAGCAGCCATGGCTCATGGGCCCAGCCGCTCTGCGGCATGTGGGATCTTCCCGGACCAGGGCACGAACCCATGTCCCCTGCATCGGCAGGCGGACTCTCAACCACTGCACCACCAGGGAAGCCCGGTTATCTATTTTATACATGGTATCAATAGTGTATATATGTCAATCCCAATCTCCCAATTCATCCCACCCCTCCCTTCCCCCTTGGTGTCCATATATTTGTTCTCTACATCTGTGTCTCTATTTCTACTTTGCAAATAAGATGTCCTATACCATTTTTCTACATTCCACATATATGTGTTAATATACAATATTTGTTTTTCTCTTTCTGATTCACTGTGTATGACACTCTCTAGGCCCATCCTCATCTCTACAAGTAATGTGATTTTGTTCCTTTTTATGGCTGAGTAATATTCCATTGTATATATGTACCACATCTTCTGTATCCCTTCCTTTGTTAATGAACACTTAGGTTGCTTCCATGTCCTGGCTATTGTAAATAGTGCTGGAATGAACATTGGGGTGCATGTGTCTTTTCAAATTATGGTTTTCTCAGGGTATATGCCCAGTAGTGGGATCACTGGGTCCTATGGTAGTTCTATTTTTAGTTTTTTAAGGAACCGCCATACTGTTCTCCATAGTGGCTGTATCAATTTACATTCCCACCAACAGTGCAAGAGGGTCCCACCAACAGTGCAAGAGGGTTCCTTTTTCTCCACAACCTCTCTAGCATTTATTGTTTGTAGATTTTTTTTAATGATGGCCATTCTGACCAGTGTGAGGTGATACCTCATTGTAGTTTTGATTTGCATTTCTCTAATAATTAGTGATGTTGAGCATCTTTTCATGTACTTCTTGGCCAACTGTATGCCTTCTTTGGAGAAATGTCTATTTAGGTCTTCTGCCCACGTTTGGATTGGGTTGTTTGTTTTTTGATATTGAGCTGCACCTCTTAACTGGCACCATTTTCCTCCTATTCGGTAGTCCACACACCCAATCTTCTATATATCTTATATAATCCTTAACGGAGTATCTTAAGGCTTGATTTAATAACCCACATTGGAACTCTTCTTTGAAGCAGCATTCATGTAGACACTTTTAAAATATATTTATTTTATAGACACTTTATTTTATAGACACTTTTAAAATATATAAGTGGTGGTGAGTCCTGCATTGGAATTAACTTGTATTTCTGTTGAATATATAATTTCATTTTCTTTCATAGGCTAAATATTTTCTGGACATTGAGTTATATCACATCAATAACCTTATTCAAAACAAAGAATCTTCTAAGTCTAAATAGTGATGAACCTAACAACAAGAACTAATTTTTTTCTCAGTATTTCTTACTATAATGGTAACAAAATGCATGTATACATGATACAGAATCAGGTTCAGAATAATGGTCACATTTTAAACAATACTCTATTTAGAGAGCAGATTAATTTGGTTTGATTATTAGCTTGATTGTTATTTACTGATTTAGGTTCACAACTTTTGCCTCTTTGACTAATTCATAAACCCTGTAGGGGTAGGGATTCCACATAGTACCTGAAGTACTAAGCAGTATATACTATGTATTTAGTAAATAGCTATTGATTGATTTGTAAAAGTCTCTAGATAACAATAAAATTAGAAGGAAAATTATGAATCATTTCTATATAATCTATCTGGATCACAAATCAGTTTGATAACAAAATTACTGTAAAAAGTCATAAACTGCATGAACCATGGGCAAATGTCCTAAATTTGGGGAATAAGAATCTGTTGAAGCAATAATCTTCAGCACTGTTCCCTCAATCTCTTAGTCTAAATTTAACAAGACAGAAGTTTTGAATTTTTAAAAAGTTAACCACATTTTCAAACAATTTTGTCTCCACACATTTCTTTTCGTCTTTTAAATGAGTCTTTAGTTCCTTAGAGCAAGCCCTGTCTAGATTTTGCTCATCAGATAATGCTTTTCTTAATGTGTGGCAGACATTCATTGATTTTGCTACTCATGAGTAGTAAGTGTCCAGTAAGCATTATCCTAATCAGTGACGTGCTTCTCCTGATTTCTTTTTAATCTGCTTTTCCAAACTTCTAGTCAATTTTCTGGGCTATCTTTCTAATAAATTCCTTCTCTACTTTACTTAACTGGAGTAACTCTCAGTTGTTGTGACCAAGAACTCTTGATACATGTGGTGGTCTTCTAATGCTATTAATGAGGCTTTTCTACATTTACCAAAAAAGACTAATGGGAAAATCATAAATCATTCCTGAGTTTTGCTTGCTACCGATATTTTGGCTTCTGCTTTTCCTCATCTTTTCTTCCCAAACTATGGTTGTGAACTATGATGGTCCACATGTTTGCTGTTTCATGGGAAAACAGTTGTTTTAATCCCAATGAACTGTGATACTTTTACAGAGTTTTAATTTTTTCTTCTCTTTCTTATGATGGAAGTAAAATATAAAATAAAAATTCTTAAATCTGTCATGTTCTGGTTTCTTTAAATCATTCCTTCTTAGAACATAAAGTAGGCACTTACAGTGTAGTACAAACATGTGGAAATGGCATTCATTTAATTTATTCCACAAATACTTACTGATTTTGCTTGAACTGAGCACAAGGCTGGCATCTGGGTTACAGAGATGAGAAAAATAGTCTCTAAATTTTGGAAGCTCATAGTCAAGTCAGAGTGACCCAGAGATGAAAAAAGTGATCATTGTTAATACAGCACAAACATCCCAGGGAGGGATAGCTTTCAAAATATTGTGAGGACCCAAAATCCACAGAAGTAGTTGATTATGAAAATGAGGGCTTAATTATTTCATCTACTAATGCCTGAAAGAGCTCTCTAAAGTGTCCATGTCATTTCCAGGAACACATAGCACAATCTGGCACATTCAAGCCACCACATCTTCAATTTAAAACTCTCTAGGAATGCAAAATGCTGAAACTCTGGCCTATGCTAGTGACTTGGGACTTTAAAATATTAATCTAAGTAATAGTTACAACCAGTTTCTCCATAAAGGATATTAATGATTTTAAGTACTTGAGCTGCATCACTATAATGACCATATTCCCCTTAGTTTAATTTTAACATTTTTAAAAACAAAACTTGACATTTTAAGTCAGCAAGCGAGACTCACTGCAGCACAGAATACATCTATCTGTCCTAAATGTCATAATTACTGGATTAGACTCTGCCAAGTAACTTACTCCTTGGGGACTTCAGAGATACATCACCTTCCAAGACACACAGGAACTATTCAGTGAACTGTGTGACTGATTTATTCAGTAGAACGCTTGGTAATGATAGTCCAAATAGCAGTTATTTGAGAAAATTAACTATCCTCCAAAATGCATACCAATCATCGTGATGGGTCAGCAGAAGGAATAGGTAGTTAATTTGTTCAGTGATTAATTCATACTGTTGGTTTGGGATTTAGACCAACTTGGCTACACTTTAAAAAAAGGTATTCCTTTCTTCTTATGTGATGCATTTAACCTCAAGGCATTTTTAAAGCAGAAGAACTTGAAGAATTTTCAAAGCCAAATCCTCATTTTATGATAAGGAAACTGACTTACCAAATCTTATCAGACTCATTAAGATACAGTCTCTTTTCACTTTCCCTCATATTTTGAATGTTTTACCAAATGGATTTTCAAGCTGCTTCTCATTAAATTCAACTGCCTATCATTAAAAGGAAAGCCATTATTTTTAGTTTCCTGTAGGTCACATGCTCTTCCACATCTATGAGATTAATATCTTTATTATTTTTTTTCTCCCTGGAGCTTACATGACCAATACACACAAACATCTGCATACATATGTGTTTACTTATATGAGGATGGCAAAATACACAAACACCGTATTTTTTCCTAGAAGTCTAGAGAAGTCTGATAATTGCTCTGGCTAATTTAAAGTATATTTTCCCATGTACCAAGTATAAAAGATTATCATAGACTCTACAATGGGCACACTTCAGACCTAGGCACTTGGAAGGATGTAAAGATGACTGAGAAGATACATATCTTAGGAAATATAAGTCTACAATTTAATGGTGTGCATATGGGGAGGTGGTGCAGGAATTAGACAATTACAAGGGTACTCATATTACAAAGAACTTGGAAAAAATACAGTGTTGTTATATTTCAAAAAAGGGGTGGTGGACATAGGAAACAAAAAGGTTAGGAAAGGGGTGTGTGTGTGTGTGTGTTTGGTGTTTGAGATTAATCTCAAAGAGTAGGTAGAACTGTACTCAGGAAACAGAGGAAGAACACTGTCCAGATTGGCATGATCAATTCCATTTGGTTCTAAAGGACAATTAAATTAGCAATTATCTAAAAGTTTCTCTTTTGGTTCTTAAAACTGATTCAAATTTTCAGTGGCTGAAAACATTCTATACTGATCCTTTATAAAAAAAGATTTTAAAACATTATTTCAGGGCTTCCCTGGTGGCGCAGTGGTTGAGAATCTGCCTGCCAATGCAGGGGACACAGGTTCCAGCCCTGGTCTGGGAGGATCCCACGTGCCGCGGAGCAACTAGGCCTGTGAGCCACAATTACTGAGCCTGCGCGTCTGGAGCCTGTGCTCCACAACAAGAGAGACCGTGATAGTGAGAGGCCCGCGCACTGCGATGAAGAGTGGCCCCCACTTGCCGCAACTAGAGAAAGCCCTCACACAGAAACGAAGACCCAACACAGCCAAAAATAAATAAATAAATAAATTTTAAAAAAAAAGCAACAAACAGTGAGAGAGAGAGAGAGAGGGACATTAAAAAAAAAAACATTATTTCATTCATTAAGTTCACATCACAGAACTATTCACATGGCTGCATTCTTTCATTTAAAAATTTGAATATAAATTTGATTTTAAGAATGAATAAATACATATTATTTTAAAGAAAAGGCATTCCATTAAAAAAGCCCTCGATTTCAAAATGAATGGGATTTTGAAAAGGATCTTTGAGATTAATAAAACAACAGCACAGCGTATGTGATGGACAGGAACGTAAACAAAACAAAACAAAACCCCCAAATCTGGAGATATAGGTTGTATCATTTTCTAATCTAGAGCATTTGCTATTTTTTTTCTGTAAGCAATAGAGACTTAACACGTATTCAAAATGAAAAGTGATGATATCAGCTTTGTCCTTAGTAAGATAGCAGGCAGCAAAAAGGAAGTAGGTGGACCAGTTTGGGAATAGTATAGTTATGGGTAGAGAGAAAAGTTACACTCACATAATTTCTTTGAACCAAAAAGTGAGCAAAAAGCCTCATTTTCACTTCAAGTCCATTTTAATTTTAAAACCAAGATGCAGGTACTTCAATCATACTTTATACTTCTTGAGGTTATCAAATCATCAACTCCCTAAATAAAACTATTTCTTTTTAAGAGAGAAATAGCCGTTTTTTTAACATTAAAAATATTAAAGTATTTTAGCCTGAGAAAAGAGGACATTTTAAGAAATAACGGAGCATACTGTTCATTACTTTGCAACTGTAAAGCCCTATAATACAAGCAGAGAATATTCTCTTATTAACATGAGAAGCAAAAGGTGATGACTTAGGGCCTCTGAGCATTTGAGTCTCCATCTTTAATCCATGTAAGTCCTCAATTTTACATTTTTCATCAGACCTATAAAATATACTCAGACTCATACAGAAAAGATTTCTTAGCAAAGCCATGTAATGCTTGTGTAAGTATATTTCATAAGAAGAAAAGAAATTTCAAATTATATTCTAAGTATGGGTTGTTACAAAGCATTAACCACAAAACGCAGAAATGATGTAAATTCAGATAAACCTTATCATGATTTTCAATTCATGACCATCTTGAAATATTTATATGGCTCAAATGCTTCAGTCATAAAATTTTAGCTACTTCTGGTCAGTTTCTTGAAGGGAATTCTAATTTAAAAAAGACTATACCAATCTTGCCAAAACTAACAATTTTAAGAAACTAATATTTATGTGGTAAATCTATGGTAAATGAAAGATTCTTATGGCAAAAATGATAGTATTTTCTTAATTACCATGGCCATCAATTATTTATTAATAATGCCATATCTTTTGTTTTGACTTGCAATGTATGGCTAGCAGACTTGACCTTTCATCACTGCTTATTTATGTAACTGCTAATTCACTATTATATTTCCATTCTTCCATTGCAAGTAGAATTTTAAAAATGACACTGAGTATGAAAACATTCTATCAGAATATTTAATAGGAATATACTTTATCAGTGTATCATTTCAAAATCAAAGTAATCTGCAGTTTACTTCAGATATATTATCTATAATATCTTCCAAATGATTCTCAGGGAAGTATTTTAGTATCTTACTACTTAGGTCCAAATACCTATGTCTACGTTTTAAAAAAACAATTAAAAAGAGGAGTGAAATTGTTAGGTATAATATTTTTTGGAAAAATGTAACCATTTTTTTTTTCTAATTTGTTGCAATAATGAGTTTAGCATTCCAGCTTTGGAAAACATCTAACCTTTAAAATTCAACTTTCTAAAAATACAAAAAATTAGATCTGATAAGACAGTATGGAATACTCTGAGGTCAAAGACTAAGGAAATGCAGGAAATGAGAGCATTAAAGGGAGCATGACACCATGCATACATATTGTGGATATTTGCTGAATATGGTGAAGAGAAGTAAAATATGCCACCCCAAATTATGCCACCCTGGCACACTGATTATTTTGAATTAAAGTTACATAAGAAACATCAGGTGCAAGACGGACAATCTGATCCTCCTTTTCCCCCTGAAAGCAGGATATAAATCCCCCATGTGAAATGTACCCTCCTGTTCCAAGGGGGAGAGAGAAATCCTAATCACCAGAGATGGGGGATTTAGGGCCAAGAAGGCCATATAAACAAACCTGGTTACTTCTTCACAAATCAGCTACCCCAAGCCCAAATCCCTTTGTTTTGTGAATTCTTCACAAATTTATTGTATCTTTGCCCAAAAGGTATAAAAAGCTACCTGCTTTGGTCACTTCTTTGAGTCTCATATTTTTATCAGCCCCCATACATACTAAGTTTCTTGTTCTCCTGTTAATCTGTTTTATGTCAACTTAATCATTAGACAAACCAAAGAACCTAGAAGGGAAGAAAGGAAAAGTTTTCTCCCCTACAATGGTGAAGGTGACTGTTGTTTTAAAGATCTTCTGGAAACAGGGATCAAGAAATAAAACCAAAGGCCTGCATAAGGAAACCATTTTACTCCCCTGATACAATGACACCACCAAAGGGCTACATCATGAGTGTAAAGGATAAACTAAAAATAAATCCCAACTGCAAGGAGACTGAGAAGAAAATTGCTGGTGAAAACTCACAACCACTATCCTGCCCTGTCATAGGCTATCAGCTGTATATTTACTAAAAGAGTGATAGCCTTCACTGAGACTGATAAAAAGAACAGAAAAGAAAATGAAACAAACTACAAAACAAACAACAACAACAACAATCTCAAGCTAAGAATCTGAAGTATGCCTACATTACAATTGCCTTGGTAGAAGTTTCTGAAAATCTTCTCTGGACTAATCTCTTCTGCCCAGTCCTCAAAGAATTCCCAGAGATTAAAATTTTAAGTAATATGATCTCATATGTAAAGAAAAATCAATCACAATAAATTTATAAACTCACAATAAATCAAGCCACCATTAGTAACAGCTGGAAGAAAGAATAAATAGGATATGAAGACTTCAGAAAGATAGACTTCATGTAGTGAAGTTATCTGGTAAAAATTTAAAAATATCTTATATATCAAAACAAATAAAAGAAGAAAATAAAATGAGTAAAAAGCAGTTGACTGTAAAATAACCAAGTATATTTGAAAAAATATAGATATTTTAGAAAGAAAAATTTACTATTAATATGTTAAACCTAGTAGCAGATTACTGTTGATGAGAGAATTAGTGAACAGGGAAATAAATCTATAGGAATTATACTGAATATAGCCAAAAGAAAGAAAGAGATAAAAAAATATGAAAGGATGTTAAGAGAAATGAAGGCTAGAGTGATGATGGAAAAGCTAATTGAATTACCAGAATGAGAAGAAACAAAGACTGGATCAGAAGCATTATTAGAAAAGATAATGACTGAGAAATTTTCATATCTGGTAAAATACATCAATCCACAGAATCTGGAACACAAGCAAAGGAGAAGGATAAATATAAAGAACTTCACCCTTAGGCACCTTACATTGAAACTGTAGAAACAACTAAATAAAAAGATATTATCCAAACAGTTCTTAAAGAATTCAGAGAAAAAATATCTAGATTAAGCAAAAATATCACAGAATTTTTTGTCAAAGCAATTTCAGGAATGAAAGAGTAAGTATTAATTATTATTTCAAGACAACTGGCATAAACTGATACTGTCCTAGGAAACTGGTATCTATGGTGATCCCACCTATAAAGAAATGACAAGACAGACATAATTTCTTTACAACCAAAGTAAAAACAAAGGAGTGGAGTTGTATCTTCAGTGTGCAGAGAAATATAACTATCGATCCAAAAGATTTTATGAACAAAAGAAAAACAAAGACCCTTCAGGACAAAGAAAGCTAAACATCAGCATATTCTCACTAAAGAGAAGTGATGGCCAATAAGCACTGAACATAATTTTATACGTCAACAAGTAATAATATATTGTAAGTTTATAAAAAACAAAATTAAAACTAAATTATTTGACCAAAAACATATAAAAGATAAATCAAAGTTGATGGTAGTTGGTATTTTAAGTTCTTTATTACTTGAAAATAAATTAAGGGTATAGATTGAATTTTGATATTGGTAAATAAGATAGGCATTTTAAAATTTCTAAGATGACTATTAAAGTTACAGAAATTATAATTTTTAACCTTATAGGAATAAATAGATCAAGAAAATATATAGTTAGGATAAAATATAGCAGATAAAAGATTAAAATGTAATATGCCTGAAATAAGAAGAATGAATCTAAACTTCTCAGTACTCAAATAAGTACAAATGAAAAAATGATCCAGTTAGATGACAAATATGATCATAATGGATTAAAAAAAAACAAGCTATATGCTGTTTACAGAAGATACGTCTAAAACATCACGATGAACAAATGCTGAAAGGTAAATGATGGAAATGATATACCTGGCAGAAAATAAGAGTGCAAGTGTTTTTGTATTAATCTTAGACAAAATGGAAATAAAGCCCAAAAAAGCATTATTTTTGAAGCTAGATGACAACTACAAAATGCTCAGTTTCATCAGAAAGATGTGTCAAAATTTGCATGCATCAATATAATAGCTTTTATACATACCGGAAAATTGCAAAAATAATACAAAGGTAGAAATCTACTATTACATTGCCATAGTTTAACATACCTCTCTCAGTAATTAATAGATGAAGAAGACAAAAAATCAGTAAAGATACAGAGGATGATGTGAATAACATGATATTTAACTTTTTATATAATTTGAATCTACTAAGCATCGCATCTGACAACTGAAGAATACACATTATTTTGAAGGAAATAAAAGACTTATAGAGCAACTTGACCCACGTGTAATGATGCACAAATCCTATATAAAATATTATTTGACCAAAATATTAAGTGTATATAAAATTATGACCAAGTTGGTTTATCCCAGGAATGCAAGGATTGCTTGACATTAAAAAATAAATTAATGTATTTTAGTACATTAACACACCAAAGGAGGTAAGGCATGATCATTTTGAATGACGCAGAGAAAACACCGACTATAATTCAACATCTATCTTTGATTTTAATAAAAGCAAAGAAGGAATAGAATGAAATTTTTATAAACATAGAATTACCCGAAAGAAACTATAGTAATCATTGTCTTCAATGAAGAATCTTTAACAAAGCGTTCTCCATAAGATCAGAAACAAGCAGGAACTCTCCTTCTACCAAATCCATTTAAGTTCTATTCAATTTAACTTATCCATTGCAGTAAGGTGAGATAACTATTTAAGAATACATAAACGGAAAGGAAAAAACAAGACTGTCATTATTTGCAAACGATATGACTATGCAGAAAATCTGAGAAAATACAGTTTAATGATTAGAATTAAATAAGATAGTTTGCCAAGACTACTGGGTTTAAAAATGTGTATACAAAGAATGTATACATTATATTTCTATGAACAAGCAGCAAATACATCCTCAGTATAACAAATGATTTCTTAAACAAGACACAGAAACACTAACCATAATGCAAACCATTGATAAATTCAATTGCACTGCAGTTAATTGTTCATCAATACCACAACGATAGTAAAATGACAAGTCAGAGTGGGAGAAGATATTTACAAAAATCTACCTGAACAAAATAAATGACAGAAGATGGGATCAGGGAAGGTCACAAAAGTGACATATTTTCCAAAATACTTTGAATATTTATAATTCAACTACTCTCTGTGGGATCTGCCACTGTACAAAGGTACATGATTGCTGAAGGGTTTAGAAATATTTTCACGAATCTATTCTGCAATGTTACACTAACTAATGAATAAGACTGCTTAAACCCTAAGGACTCATAAACATCCACTAAAGCGGGGGGAAACCTCATGTGCTGAAATGCTGATAGCTCTGCATGTAACTCACAATGTACTCTTCACAAATTAGAGAGGAGTTACTAAGGCTTCTTAATAAAATGTCACCATGGTTTAAAAACTGAAACCAGACAGCTGGTGAAAAGGAGCTATGAGTAAATGTTGAATATACATATCTTCAATATACCCCTGATTCAACCAAATTTGGTTGCCTTAGGAAAAGACTTTGAAAAAATACTCAAAATATATATATATATATATACACACATATGTGTGTGTGTGTGTGTGTGTGTGTGTATACGTATTTTTTTCCTAAACCCTTTTACTCTAGTGTAATAAAATACAGTGTGTATGCAGATTCGTTTCATCACTGGGAATTGAAAATCTCTCATTTGCAAAGATATGAAATGGCAGCAGTTTTCAGAGTTACAATTCCTTAGAGAGGACCTAAGAGACAGAATTTAAGAACTGAAAAAGACCTTAGGGATGATCTCTTCCAATCCCTTATGTTACAGGTACAGAAATCTCATCTGCAAAGATAAGGTTACTTACCCAAGGTCACCCAACTAGCCAGTGACAAAATGATAGACTTTGATATGAATGGATGTATTTCAGTGTTAAAGCTACAAAAAAATAACTTGAATTCAAGTTGAAATATGATTTCCTGATGCATTTTTTACACAGCCAATTTCTGTAAACATGTTGTAGAATGATAATATTATGGCTAGTTTAAAAACAGATAACAGCAGTAGGCTGACAAAGTAGAGCTTCTATTTCACTTAAGCCAGATAAAAGGATTCACCATTTCAGGACTATAAAAAATAAACAGAATTGAGTTTATTCTGCTGTAAAATACTCTATCTGATGAATTTTACCACAAAAGAGGAATTAAAAACTTCACTGGATAAAATTTGTAAAAAGCATTTACAAACCCTAGTAGTAACTAGAACAGTGTTTGTCACGAGTGTTGTATGGACACTCTTGCTTGATGGTACCTTTGCAAATCCAAGTGCAGACCTAGTCACTGACCTCAGGGAGCTCAGGCTACTGTGGACCAACACTCAATCAGCTGTAAGAGATGCTTAGAGCAGAAGCCCCTGTGATGGGAAAGCTTGAGTCAGAGGTCTTGAACCTATTCACTGATTTCCTGGGAAGAGGGAGCATAAGCTGAGTTCTAAAGAAAATTAATGAACTAGCTGGTCAGGGCACAGTAGGAAGAAGCATTCTAGGCCCAGGTATCAGGAGATGAGTGCAACTAGAGTTCATGGAACTTGAGAGAACATGGAATAACAAGAAGTTGGTACAAAAAACTAGGAGATAAACCATGAAGAGCCTTTTGAGAATTTTGGTTTTTATCTTAAGAGCAAGAGGAAGACATTCAAGCGTTTTACACAATGAGATTCTCTGTCAAATATGTGTTTAAACTATCACAAATTCTGCAGACTTGAAAAAGTTACTTGTGTCTCTTTTTTTTACCAATAAAAAGGTGACTACAAGTAGGATTCAGGGTATAGAATAAATACATAATGCTTAATCAATAAGTGTTAATATCTTTCTGGAATATTCTACAATTTTAATTTCTGAACAAGAATTATAAAATTAACTGAAGCACAAAATTTAATTTCTTGCCCATCCTTACCTATCACCTGGCCCAGCACCTAGCACAGTAACCCGTTCTGGTAAGCACTCTAAGGATGTTCCTAATTGACTATTAGACAAACAACCAGTTGATCTGAGTTTAAATCTTCAATCAAAACACACAGGCAGGTGTGTTTTTGCTGTGCAGCGTTGCCCTCCCATGAACCTTTTTTTTTCTTTTTAAACAGGATTGACAGGTTCTTCAGTCAATGTTCTGTTCAATGAAGTAAATAGTTACATGGGCAATTCTTTGAAATGTATATGAAAGATAGTAGCAGCCTGAACCCAACCATTTTTGTTGGTAAATCATGAATTTACTAGATCCTTCTAAAACTGGTGGTTCCCCGTTGCCAACAATTTTACTCCCTTTCCACTACTTCGGTACAGACTCCTTAACCCTGAAAACACACCACTCAGAATTCTGACAAGAGAAAGCAACTTTAAAAAGAGTATTCCCTGGTGCATGTGTTTCTTTTTCCTGCCTCCTTGTGAAAGAAACCTGAAACTTTATAGTTCCATCAATTCCAATTCATCTAAGAGTTAAATTTATCAATAAATTTCCTGAACAAGATTTCAGATTCTCAGTACCTTCCGGAATGATTCTATGCAGCAGTTTCTAACACAGTGCCCCTACTTACTGCACTTACTGAGGACCAGGTCTTTACGGTATTTAAAGTTGTGCTGTGGACAAGGCTGGCTTTACTGGAGACTAGGAGCTTTAAGCACAGTAGCAGACACGTTACTATTACAAGGCAATGGCTTGCTTAAGGCCCTTGCATATGAGGGGAATGCTTTTCAAACATAGACCACTAGGTTCAGGAATTTGGGGGTCTTGGTACAGTTCTACTGAAGGATATCTTAAAATTGCTTTCTTAATCAAGAATACATTATTTTCTATTTGAATTTAACAATCTAATTTTTCCTCTGAAGGTATTCAGAATTAGATCCAGAAACTAATGACATGTAATAAACCTAGATTCAGTGTAATTTTGCATAAGCATTAGATTTTAAGAGTAGAAAGTTTTGTAGATTTGTAATGAAAATAAGTAGCTAAGAGAGCTCAGAAGCTTAAATGTTACATTAAGTTTGAATTCCATCTATTACCTTCACTTGTTTTGGAGGCATTTTAACTAGACATTTTTTTCTAAGATACATAACCTCTAGCTAACCTGTATTTTTTTAATGTGTATTCGAAGTACTTGGGTGTCCAAAATCTGTATATAACCGTGAAGTATTATAACAATGGGTCTTGGGCTTCAATTTCATAAAATGGTTACAATTTGCATCTCACTTTCAGAATGCTTTTAATGTTACATTTCTCCTTTCAACCCCCTGCTAAGTAAAACAAATGGATATGCATTAGGGTTCTGACCTGTTCAAGAGTTTGCTTTCTGAAGTACTATTCTTTACATAGGTAATAATGGTTTTATATTTAAATTACCAAATAGTGACTATGATTTGCCAGTAGCCAGGTGACACTCTGTGAGTTTGTTGAACACTAGTTCAACCTTCATTAACTCCTTCATTAAAACGCCATAATATTGAAAATCACTAGGGAAAACCCAACTATTATAAAGTTTCTTGATCCATTTTTCATTTACTATAACCACAGGTACAGTTCTGTCACAACTGAAGTATTAATAGATTTCTCTAAGTAGAATAGAAAAACCTTTAATAGACATCATCTCTGTCTTGCTGCCCCAGCATCATAATGTTATTCTGTCTCACTTCAGGTAACTTCACTAAAAGTGACAATGACATACCAAGGAGGTTAGAGGCTGGGAGAGGTTTATGACAGTAGGTAGGAGTTTTTATCTCTGGCACTTTTAGAATTTCTCATAGATGATGATGATAAAAATTAGAGCATATTTTAATCGGGTTTTATTATTGTAATTTAATATTCTACAGAAATTGCTCTCCCTTTGCATGCTACTGAAAAGGGATAATATTGGTTTATTAAACTCTAAAATGCTAAGTATCACACCTCGACATCACAATATACACTATCTTTCCTCCTCTTCAGATAGATGTAGCTTACTAAAAGTGGATATCTATTGCATTTAGTGTGTGGGCCTTGTCTGGAAAGGTTTTGTCTTCCTCCAGAAATAATCCCTAAATGGCTAAAGGATGCTGTGAGTCCCTGCGTCCCTGGCTATATTTGGACAGCCTCAATAAGTTACATGTGACTTAAACTTGGCCAGATATAGCAGTCCCCCTTTATCCATGGGGGATACATTCCAAGACTCCCAAGCAGATGCCTGAAACTGCGGATACTACCAAACCCTATATATACTATGTTTTTTTCCTATACATATATACCTATGATAAAGCTTAATTATATAAAATAAGCACAATAAGAAATTAACAATAACTAATAATAAAATAGAACAACTGTAACAATATACTATAATAAAAGTTATGTGAATGTTGTCTTGCTCTCTCTCTCTCTCTCTCAAAATACAAGCATACCTCAGAGATATCAGAGTTTGATTCCAGACCCCTGCAATAAAGCGGGCATCTCAATAAGGTGAGTCACGTGCATTTTTTGGTTTCTCAGTGCATAAAAAATGTTAAGTTTACACTATACTGTAAGTCTACTAAGTGTGCAATAACATTATGTCTAAAAAAGCCATGTACATACCTTCAAATGGCACCAAGAGAATTGCTCCATGCAGGGTTGCCACAAACCTTCAATTTGTAAAAAACGCAATATCTGCAAAGTGCAGTAAGAACAAGCGCAATAAAACAAGGTATGCCTGTATCTTACTGTACACATTTAATGCCTTTTCCACTTAGCTAAACACTTATGCATTGTGGCCATAACTCTTGCAGTTTGAGGTGCGACATGCAAAACTAGCACGAGGGCTTCCCTGGTGGCGCAGTGGTTGAGAGTCCGCCAGCCGATGCAGGGGACATTGGTTCGTGCCCCGGTCCAGGAAGATACCGCATGCCGCGGAGCGGCTAGGCCTGTGAGCCATGGCCGCTGAGCCTGCGCGTCCGGAGCCCCTGCTCCGCAGCGGGAGAGGCCACAACAGTGAGAGACCCGCGTACCGCAAAACAAACAAACAAACAAACAAAAAAAACTAGCACGAGTTTTTGTTTTGTTGTTTTTGTTTTTCAAACGTTCACAGATAGAAGATTCATTCTTACCTTAGATGTTAGCAACTTCAGCATAGGAGCTTTTTCTTTCCTTACTGAGAACTTTCACCTTCTCACTTAGAGGAAGCACCTTACTGCTGCTCTTTGGCATATTTGAATTGCCAGCAGCTCTACTCTTCCACTCTGAGGCCAGCATTAAGTAAAATAAGGGTGGCTTGAACACACTCACTGAGATACCATGACCATCGCCCTGATAAGCAATAGGGCTACTAAGTGACTCACGGTGGGTGCACCCGACACGGGGATGAATTCACGCCCCGGAGCAGGACATCGCGAGATTTCATCACAGCGGCCCGCAATTTAAAACTTATGAACTGTTTATTTCTGTAATTTTCCAGAACTTTAATTTTCCAGAATTTTAATTTTTAATACTTTCCGACAGCAGTTGACCACGGGTAACTGAGAGGGGGAACTACTGTCCTCCCCCCTCAGACTTTGAAACTGGTATAGAGAAACAGCCCATCAGAGAAATGACAAACTTCAGAGTTCGGGAGGTGCCGTCTTCCACCCACAATGTGACCAGATGGTAAAGCAGAGTGACCTGGACTGCAAAATGAGAAAATAATAAAGTAGGTGTTTGGAAAGACATTGAAACGAACAGCAGAGGATTAGTGACATCTTATTGTTTTTTTTAATTCAGCGAGATTACCACACCCTTCCTTCTCCCTCTAATATACACGCAATTTGAATCATTGCTAACAGATGATGTGGTGATGGGAAACCAGCAGATTTTTCACATAACTGTTTTAAACAGGTGTAGCACACAGGACCTACCACACCCTTCAAGCTGTGGAGGAAACAGTTCCCTGGCAGCTTCCACTCAATAAATGATCACATTGTGCTGGCCCATTGGCCTAGCTGAGACTTTCTTAGAATTGCACTGCTGTCTGACTCCTCTCCTATTCAGCCCCCACTACCCACCCTCTACTTACCCAGCACTTTCACTGCTGTTATGTGCGCACTGTGATCGGAAGGCTCTACCTGTCTGCTCCTGCTCCATTCCCTTTATCCTTTTAGATGTTTCCCTCACCTCAGCTCTTTTGCATATCTAATCCCCTCTCATCTGCTGCTCAAGACTCAAACTGACCCACTAAAGAAACACTTAAAAATGAATGCAATAATTTAGATAAACCCTAAGTGATAAAAGATATCGTGCAGGGCTTCCCTGGTGGCGCAGTGGTTGAGAGTCCGCCTGCTGATACAGGGGACACGGGTTCGTGCCCCGGTCCGGGAAGGTCCCACATGCCGCGGAGCGGCTGGTTCCGCGAGCCATGGCCGCTGAGCCTGCGCGTCCAGAGCCTGTGCTCTGCAACGGGAGAGGCCACAACAGTGAGAGGCCCGCGTACCGCAAAAAAAAAAAAAAAAAAAAAAAAATTACAAAGGTGGGAGGTACATTTATCAAGATTGAGAAACATTTCTAAAAAACAACAAGAAACACAAATTGTTTCTTAGGCTGATAAGCAACAGAGTAAAACTGAAATTTAAAACTAAGGCTTTTTGCCCCAGATTTGTAAAGCAGGGCTGTGGAGTGAGGGACACGAGGTAAAAGGAAGTTGAGAGTCTGGATAAAAGTAGTGGGGTTAGTGGGAAACAGATGAGACATGCATATGAGAACAATTAAAAAAAAAATGTAAAGGAGAATGAGCTATGCCAAAATCATCAAGGTTATAATAAAGCAGGCATTAACATTAGTGCCACAGAGAGATTGGTGTGCCAAAGCATGAGACCATTTGGGAGGGACAAAGTGAGTTCCCTTCAGCATATGTTTGTATTTATGATGCTGTTGAATCCAACAAATGCATATACTTAGTTCCCTATAATTATTACAGTCCCTTCCCATTCCAGGCAAAAATGCAATCAAAATAGAGCAAGATGTAGAAATCATCTGGCAAAATGTTTATTTATTATAAATATTTTAAATATTTATTATTTCTTGAAATATTACAAATATCTAGGTAGGCAAAAAAAAAGTCAGTTAAAAGAAAAAGAACGTTAAAAGCGTGGCTTCATCGTTCCCTGCCCCCAAACAGTGAAACTGACATCTACTGAGCTAGGAGTTTGGAAAGGTAGAAACATTGGTGGCTGGGAGACCCGAGATTCATTCATTTATTTATGTGATCCTTGTCAAGACATCTGAGCTCTCTAAGCCTCGGTTTTCTCATCTGTATAAAATGGTGACAGTGAAAGTTCCCTCATTTTGTAGGATACCTAGAATGAAGTTGCTAAAAATACGATGTATCTTATAACTCCATGCCATTGTAAAGCTAAATCTGCCGGGACTTATGATAGAAGAGTAAAAGTAGAGGAATGGATCTCTGCATAAATTATTTAGTATCTTTGAAGCTCCTTTTTAAAGTGGGAAAATTATGGTACTTATATGAAAGGATTTTTGAGAGTATTAAGTGAAACACACAAAAAAACCAAAATGTTGTCTGGCACATTAGCACCAAGAAATGCTATTTAAAACAACATGTATATTGTCTATTACTTTAATCATTGTTATTATAATTACTGTTTTTATTTTACTCTTAATATACATTGTACATTCATGGCTTCATATTTTTCTTCATATAGTTCCTTTGGTAAGAATATACTGACCTTTCTCTGTCTTATTCATAGCTCAAGATTTTGAGCCTCTGTGAGTGAGCCCCTCCGCTGGATATGAGTTATTTCTCCTAACATCCTGAAGTACTTTAACCAGAAGACCTTTCTTATGACACGTTTCCATTCTTATTTTGTTGTATAGATATTTTCAATATTACTTATGGGATATTTCAGACATACAGAAAGCTATAAAGAATAACGAAATGAACACCCTGAGTTCCCACTGCCCAACTAAAGAAATATTACTTCTGTCCATCAAGACACACTATAACAACAGAGAACACTGGAAAAGCCAAGCCACAGACTGGGAGAAGATATCTGCAACACATACAGCCATTTGAAGCTGCTATATATCCCCTCCCTGACTAAGGTTGCCATATAAAATACAGGACACCCAGTTAAGTTTGAATTTCAGATGAACAACACATAATTTTTTAGTGTAAGTATATACCAAATACTGCATTCCTCTCCCTTCCTCAGAGGTGACCTCTCTCATAAATGTGTCATTCATTACTTCTCTGAATATTTTTTATACATTTACTATGTGTACTTTACTACCACATAAGAGTTCTACATGTTTTAGATGATAAAGGGTAACATACTATATGTATTTTCTGCATCTTGCTTTCTTTTTTCTCAGAACGTTATGTGAGATGACTGCATGTTTATGGATATCTAGGTTATTTCTATTTTTCATCATCATCAACCATCCTAATATGGACATTCTGTAAATGTGTACATTAGTGAGGATTTTTCCAGGGATTAGACTGAATTCTTCCATTGGTCCGCTCCAAGTCTCCACTCTGCTTTGTGGCTTGGCAGTCTGACATTTATGGACTTCACCAAGGGGCTCCCTTGGCCTGACTTCTGGCTGGTTAGGCCAGTGGAAAGCACTCACAGGATATCAGAGGGCAATAAGAGAATGAGTCTGGGAAATTTCAACCTCAGGCTCCTTCCCTCTTGTGTCACCTCACTTGGCTGATCTCCCTCATTGAGAACCACCTCTCCTGTTGGGTAGACTTCTCGTACAGCCACCACACTTTCTCATGGTCCAGTAACCCCTTTGCACCTTCCAGCCTAGAGCTGGTAGTGACTCCTGGCTGACGTTAGTCCTGGGATATTTTTATCATTTGCTGATTTTTCTTAAGCCTGCCCAAAACTTTGTAGATAGTTCCTTTATGACATTCTCTTTAATTATCTTTGAGTGTGCCACCTATTTCCGGCTAGAATACCAATACAGGCAAAAGCCTAGGAATGAAATTTGTTTTCAGAGTATGCATGCCCTCAACTTAACTAGATTTTGCCAAACTGCTCTCCACAGAGGTTGCACCATTTTACATTTCCACCAGAAGCATGTTTGAATTCCCGTAGCTTTACATTCTAGTACTGTTTTTATCAGACTTAACACTTTTGCAAAATTGATACAATTGTTGTATCTCATGGTTCTAATTTATATTTCCCTGATGACTACTGAGTTAGAGTAACTTTTCACATTTTATTAGCAACTCAATTTCCATTCATTACCTGATCATATTTTTACCTAGTCTTCTAATGTGTAGTTGGTCTTATTCATTTTTGACAGTTCTTTACACATTCTGGATTTTATTCCTATGTCATTTATATCTATTGAAAATATTTTCTCACGTTCTGTGACTTATATTTTAACTCTAATAAAATGATACATCTTGATGCCCAGAATTTTAAAATATCTATGTAGTCAAATTGATCAGTCTCATGGTTATGCTTTTGTTGTAGTATAGATATTTAAGTATATGGCTTATCTCTCCTAAAAGATTATAAATTTTGTGTGGGCAAAATAAATATATAAATTTCCTGGTTCAACTTTGTGTCTCTCAAAGCACTTGGCTGTGTACAAAGAAGGGAACAAGTGCACATAAATATTGTCCAAGAGTGAGTGAAAATAGTTCACCCCTCTACAGCATCCCCCCAGTTCTCATAAGAAAGTAAAGCCAGAATTCTATTTAGAAAAGAGTGATTTCCAAAAATGCAGAAGGTTTTTTAGTATCCTGAAATACCTTGAAGGTAATGAGAAACAGAGGAACGAAATATTAAACAATAAAATATTTCTTCCTCTTATCTATTTTTGATAGGAAGGAGTGTGATCACTCTAGAAGACACTTTTGAAGATATTCTTTGATTTAGAATAAAAAATATATAATACTCTTTAGTACAGCTGAAGGGAGGATTATTTTATATATAAATGTGTATCTATATTATCTATATCTATAGATATAGATGTTTGTTTGTTTCTTTCTTTACCTTGCAAAGTAAGTTTTGTCCTCCAGGGTCAGAAACTCTGGGCTTGACTTTACCGATGAGACAGCTCATGCGTCTTTGTAGTTAAACAACAGTTCCTTGACACAGGCCAGGGATTTCCCCAATCTGGCTGAATATCAGGATCATTCAAAGAATTTTATAAATGAGGTCCTAACCCAGAAATCACGATGTCAGCAAACAGTTAGCATGGTTCCCTGCCATGTGTGTATGTGAAGTTCCTCAGCTTAGTCTCATATACTGCCACGCCAAGGAACAACTTTACTGGGTTCAAATATTTGCCTAGTCAAGAGATCTCAGTCACAGCTGAGAGACAGTCACTGGCCTGGCAAATAATATCCTTAGCTGAGTGCTTCGTCTTCCTCCCACTTGACAGATACATCCCATGTTCTCTTCCTATGGTTCCAATGCTATGGCTCTCTGAGGACATCAAGAATGACAGTCTCCAGTTCTCCCCATTTACAAGTTATCTGCCAATTTTAACTTTGGAATTAATCAACGATATGGTATTGAGGGGGAGGGGGATATACATGTGAGAGTATTTTGAAGAAAGCACTTGTGAAAGTATGGTGTGATAAAAGTAATATCCTATTAAGATTTCATCAATGCAGATCACGCTTCACACACAACCGCAAAATAACCATGATGGTAACTTTCATTTTAACAAGTTTTTCTTAAAGCAAAACAACTTTTAAAAAGATTGATGACAGGGCTTCCCTGGTGGCGCAGTGGTTGAGAGTCCGCCTGCCGATGCAGGGGACACGGGTTTGTGCCCCGGTCCAAGAAGATCCCACATGCCGCAGAGCGGCTGGGCCCGTGAGCCACGGCCGCTGAGCCTGCATGTCCGGAGCCTGTGCTCCGCAACAGGAGAGGCCACAACAGTGAGAGGCCCGCATACCACAAAAAAAAAAAAAAAAAAAAAAAAAGATTGATGACAGTCGCTTGATGACGATAGTCTGTGACCTCTGCCATCCAGCACAGGACACATTCCCCATGAGTATTTCAATCTCAAGTCTGACTCACTGAACAGCTTGAAAATTTTCACTCATGAGGTGTAGAGTGAAGATTACAGACAGGCCAGCCATTTATGTGAACTTCAGGGGCGAATTAGCAATTGAGCTAAGTCGCTTTTTAACTGTGGGCAGGATATCTTCTTTTAGCTTTACCCCGATCGACAAAACCATTTGCACACAAGTCTAACACTGGCACGCTGACTTTGTTCAGAAGGCAGTCCTGGTGCATTACAGGAGGCAGCTGGGTGGCACAGCAAATGTGTCATTTGCTATTTAACATGTCTGTGACCTGGATTTAAATTCGCGGTGCCACAAAATGCAACCTCAGCTCTCTCAGAAGGCTATTAAGTCTTTCGCAGTAAGTCTTGTCGAGAATCTAAAACACTAAAGGGTTCTTTGCGTCCCAACACCCCCTCTTGTTTGCAAAGATGCCAAAGTAGTTTATTTCTCTTAAAGGGACTGTTTAAAGGGAAAATGATGGGCTTGACTAATCAACTGATATGAATACATACTGTTATGTTTTTAAAAATCTATCTACTGTGCTTCAGCCAGGATCTCAGGAAGAATATGACTGTCTGTGGGTGATTTTTAATCAAGCTGCTTTTCAAGAACATAAGTTTTTTTTCATCTGTATAGTAAAATCAGAATAAAGTGAAAAGCTTTAAAATAGTTGTGTTTCTTTCCCTGAAAGCATCATTACCTACATTCTGCTGTATAACATTGTCCTTTCCATTATATCTGGATGTCAGAATGAATTGCAGCTGTACCTTTATATATTCAGACTAATGCAAAATCCTGCTTTACATTAAATTAATTCTAAATGTATTTTTGTTTTAAATATTCTATTTTATTACTCCCTCCATACAGGGAAAAAACTGTATTCTTGATTTTTTTGAATCAAAAGTTTACTGTCTCCTTTATTCTTATTCCCTGCTCCTCCAACAATCCATTCAAATTTCTTCAATTTACACCAACAATGGATCAATAAGTAAATTAATCAGGCTTACTCACCACCTAATTTTAACAGCCAAGCCCTCAAGCACAGTTTTTATAGTTCTACCTTCCTCTGCTTGGTCTTCTCCTAGGATACCGGCCTTTCATTTGAAGCTGGCGAGAAACATCATTTACTGAAAACAGAGCTCCGTTTACCATAGCAGACAAGGTGCTAATTGTTTCTAATGACCTCAAATAAGTTTGTTATTCATTAAGTATGCCATTCAGAATGGTGGCAACCTTTTCTTTTTGCCTTACTAGTATGTCAAGCCAGGACTGCCCAGTGCCAGGACTTTCATTCATTGATAGAATTTACTCACATACTAATATTATCCCATACTAATGAGATGATGAGCTATGCCAACAAGACCACCATCACTTGCTGGGTGTCTATCATGTGCACTTAACGTGGCAACCTGGTCATTTTAAAACTTTTGTGTACACTGGAAGCACCTGAGGACTTTTTAAAAAAAATACGGATTGCTGTACTGCACAGAATTCTATTGAATCAAAATATCTAAACCAGTGCTGTCCAAAAGAAATACAATGTAAAACATGTAGGTAATTTAAAATTTCCTGAAAGCCACACTAAGAAAGGACAAAGAAACAGATAAAATTAATTTTAAAAATATCTTATTTAACCCAATGTATTCAAAATATCATCACTTCAACATACAATCAATATTTAAATATTATTAATGAGAAATTTTACAATTTTTGTACTAAGTCTGTGGTGCATTTCACAACTACAGACTACCTCAGTTAGGAATAGACACATGTGGCTAGTAGCTACTGCAGAGCACAGCACAAAACTACAGGGCGGATCTCCGGAATCTGCATTTTAAGTAAGTAACCAAGTTGCTTGTGAAGAATACAGTCACTGAGGGCTACCTGAGGAAATTGTGCTAAGTATTTTTTTTTTTTTTTTTTTTTTGCAATACGCGGGCCTCTCACTGTTGTGGCCTCTCCCGTTGAGGAGCACAGGCTCTGGACGCGCAGGCTCAGTGGCCATGGCTCACGGGCCCAGCCGCTCCACAGCATGTGGGATCTTCCCAGACCAGGGCACGAACCCGTGTCCCCTGCATTGGCAGGCGGACTCTCAAACACTGCGCCACCAGGGAAGACCCTGTGCTAAGTATTTTTAAGTGAAAAAAAATGTAAAGAAATAGGTCTTCCTCCCAAGAAGTTCATTTACCAGTGCAGTCCTATGTATGAGACACTTGCATAAATAAGTTTAACACAAGTTGAAAGTGACAAATGCAATCAGAGTTCCAGGAACATGTGTTGTGGGATTTTATAGGAGAGAGAGAAAGAACTTTAGCTGGAAGGAATCAAAGAATGTTAATGGAGGAGATAACATGTAATTTGGAAATGATGATGACATTGGAATTCAGAGATGTTCACTGATTTTTCTAAAGTTCTGCAGCTAACTGGTAGTGAAGTCTATCCCAATCCTTCTGAAGCTTCCTGGCCCCAGCCACCAATCTAGAGACCTACTGATAATCAGATTCCACAAGATACAGACTCTCATTCCATTGTACTTCCTATTTGCTATTCCTATTGACTTCATTTCCCAACTCAAATATATTTTAACTCTCAAGGAGATCATTCTCAAAATAATATATTATCAAAAGTTTGCAGATTTTACTTATTGGTGTGCCTCATTATTTCTGAGCATAAAGGTTTCCTTCAAAAGTTCTTTTCCAACCTTCCCATCACTCACATCTTTGAAAATGCTTCCAAATGCTTCTTAAATTTTAAGTCACCAGAAATGTTTAATCCCTATCTCTCTTTCTATTTATTTGGTAAAACTGTAACACTGTTAGGTGGACTTATAAGATTATCATTATATACCACTATTATAGTATTATAATTATCCACTTAATTTGTACCACGTGCATCTGGAAAAAAATCTTTAAAATACTATATTTCTATACATTAAGTAAAAAGCTGAAGAATCTTTACAATAATCTAAAGACCATAGATAAATCAAATAAAACTTATTAAGGCTCAAAACCATTTAAGGAACACTTTAAAAAGTACACTTTAAATAGTTAAATTGAAGAGATCTTTCAACAATAACTCGAATCAGTTCAGCTTTCTATTATTAAATTTAAGCTCAAATTCCCAATTAAAAACTGTTCATGAAGTGAAAATATGATTAACTATAAATACTGAAGCAGCATAATTTAAATTCTCAATTTAGTTACTTCATGATGTATAGCAAAATACAGCATTTGATGTAATTATTTATAAAATTACTTGGAGATAATTATGAGCCAACCAAGAGGTAATGTGGTCAAATTAAATTTAAATGAATTTTGTAAACTTGTGATCATTTTTTTCAGTAAGTCATTAAAACAGAGAATTTCTGTGAAAATATAAACTCTTGGCTCATTGTGTTGGATCCTGCCCTTTGAGACTTTATGGGTTTTGATGTAGAGAAGATAGTTCACAGTCTTCAACTTCTTTTCTTTTCCAATTTTGACTCTTGGAAGAGAGGGGACAGGACAAAAGGCTGCCTAATGGGTTCAAAACCTGAATATACATAATAGTGTTTTTCCTTTTAAAAATATCTAATAAGGTGGTTTTATTTTGTTTTGTTTTGTTTCAAGCAATCTTATCTTTTGTATGTCTTACTGGCTTTTGATGTCTTTACCTGGGTCAATAGCTCAACAAAATACATTTTAAATTAAAACTCATAATTGCTTTTTGTAACAGAAGGAAAGTGAGATGCACACTATCCTGTTTTTCTTGAGTTTTCCATTAACCTGAGAGTGACATCATCTATCCATTGTATGTGGACAGTGGTGGAAAATGGTGAGAAGAATGGGGAAAACTTGAAATTATCCAGCTCCTCTTAGTTTATCTTCAATAATGAGATATGAAATGGTGTGATTTCCAAAAATATAAAAGAATGCCAATATCTTCAGGTAACTGTAATATTTATTCTTAAAACCCAATATTTGATGCTTTCTTTCATCTATCTTTTAAAAAATAGTAATTTACATCTCTCTTGCCATTTAATAGATGAAGACATCAATGCCCCCTTGAGAGTCAATTAGTGTGGCCAAGGTCATCATATGTCAGATGGAGGTGAAGCAAATAATGAAATTTATATGTCTAGACTCTGCTTTATCATTGTGTTTACAAATGGAAACATTTTACTTAACATGTGGTATATTTCCAGATGCTTTAAAGTAGATTTCTCAACAGAGATTATTCATCATGCCTTTGGTATTCTGAAGATCTTTAGTAGAGGATGATTAGATTCCTCAGAAGCAGGAAAAAATAATTTCATTGATGCATATTAAATTGCTGATACACAACAACTTTTAACCTACTAAAATCACAATTGTATATGGTTCAGAGAATAGTTTTCTGTGTAGAAAGTCACTGCCCATTTGTTGAGTACAATTTATAGTTCACTCCGAAATAACGAGAATATCTACATTCTTCTCCATTCAACAATACTTGGCACAGATTATAGCATTACATAATAATCATACAGTCAAAATACTTTCAAGAAAGCACATGTGGGGGGAAAATAAGTCAAAGTTTCATTTAAACACAGGTATCTTTCACTTAGAATGAAAAACATGTTAACACACGTCCAAAAACATACGTTTATTTTTGTTAATTCACCATCTCCCACCACAGTTTTATAATTAGCTAGAAAATACTTGATGTTGTCAATATGGACATATTAACATTGTACTGAATATGTTTTAGGATTAGATTGTGCAAATATTCATCTTTAGCCAACAATGGTGACATTATATAAAGGATCTAAAGACAGTCCACAGGAAGTGCTAACAGTTAAGGTGCCTATACTGTGTTTTATCTGAGATCAAAGAAAGAATTAAGTATGAAAAATTATAATTGAAAAGTTGAATATATGTGTGCTCCATAAAACTGTATTTCAAGCGATTTGACTACTCTGAAAAATGCTGAGTAAAGATTAGCTATAAAAGTATCTAAAAATTTGTCACCATATAACATTAAACTATAAGCTAAAACAATTAGCTCAAGATATTACTTTATATGCTATTTGGGCATACTAATGACATAGGTTTACATATTTCCATTACCTATCCCTCCCTCCTCCTTGTACAATGAAAGCTGAAGAGAACATGGTAAGTTTTCCTTCACAGTTTTTTTGTAACTGTTATGTATTCACTTTCCATACTCCCTTCAGGAATTGGAATAGCATCCTGTAAGTAGTGGTTTTCCAACAAGTCACTGTGGAACAATCACAAAGATGAATGTATTATTCAATCTAAAATATGTTTCTTAATCATTAGATATTATGTTAAGCTAAAGTGACCTTTGATAATACATGATTTTTTTCTATCTAAAAATATAGACTAAGGACTGGGATAACATGTATACATTGATCAAAAGACTAATTGTTAAATATTTTCCAAGCATTAGGCATGTAGAATATAATTTAGGATAGAATACTTTTCCTCTATTTGAACTCTATATTTTACCATGGATGATAGGGATATAGGTAATATATTTTCTTCTTTCTATTTCTCTCTGTAGGTGTGAAGGGCCTAAATACAGTAATTTCACTCATATGTTTTAATGTTGCCTGAAAATAATCAAATGATATTCTGTTGGTGCCATTTTGACCTACCCAGAGTAAGACAAGATGTCAAAGTAAGAAAATTTTATTATTTTTTTTAATGTAAAGCCTTGGTCAACTTGCAGAAGATCTATTCTAGTTATTGAGACAAATTTGGTTTTAAGCTAATTGTTGGAATATTAAGATGCTAAAACTGTTGAGTAGAGAGGAATGAATATATTGCATAATCACTTTGGCTAATTCCACCAAGTAGCATTTTTTCTAGCCTAAGGCTGGGTTTAAATCAACACATACACACAGCTCCTGCCCACTGAGTCTTAACTATTTTTCAAATTAGTATACCTAATATATTTTATTAAGGTAAAGAAGGAAAATAGGTAAGTGGAATAATTCATCATTTCATTATTTCATTCATGGATTATTTTAGCATCTATAGCATACATAGCAAATAAAACAGGGTAAAATTCTTTCTGCTGTCATGAACTTACAGTCTACTAGAGGAAAAGAGAGAGTAAGCCGAGCAACATATAATATGCCAAGGAGTGTTAAATGCCATAAAGAAAAATAAAGCAGCTTGAGTAATCAGAAGTGGGGTGCCCTCTACTTCAGACAGAGTTGTCACCCTCTTTGATAAATGACATTTGAACAAACACCTGGAACAAAGGGCTAGAGTGACTGGAGAAGAGAGTTAGAAGGGGAATTATAGGTAATAGAGTCAAGCAAGGGGCAGGGGTTGGCCTACAAAGCATCTAGTAGACCAGATGCAGACTTCATTTTAATTCAAAGAAGTGAAATAGAAAGTAATCAACCTAAGAATTTAATTTTAATGACGACCCATTATATCATGAGATTGTTGCTACAAGGAACATCTACTCACCTATAAGTTTTCCTACCTATTCTGCCCCTGCATGACCCAGGAATCTCTCCTAGGAGGCTGCTGGTACCCTTGTTCTCCTAGTAAGATTCTGAAATAGTCTTTTATACAGGTAAACAAAGGCCTTGGAGTTTTTCTGACCCCCTCCATATTTCTGTACCACTGTCAGACAACAGCATCCCAAAGATCTTCCAATGGAAGAACCATTCTAATCCATTTCTACTCAAGTCTCTTGGACACATTCACTTTCTATGTCCCCTAGGTCTCTAGTATGTAGGAGACAAAGAGAGACATACTTTGTACTTCAGCCAGAGGACAGGAAGGTGTTAGCTTCCATACTCTTGCTAAATCATTTTCCCCAGAGCAGGCGAATTCCACTTTCCTCCATAAGGTCTTATGGACGATTGTTCCAACTTTACCTGCTACATAGGTTTTGTACTGCTCTTGGAAGATGACTGACGCGTTTCCAGTTCCACTCCTTTTTATCTCTTGAAACTGTCTGAAATTGGCCCCATTTGATCCATATGGATTTCATTTTTTCTCATTATCTATTTTGAGGCTCTTACTTCTTCCCTTCCTCTTTCCCATTTCCTCTCTATTCCAGGTGCTCAGATTAGTCTACTGTGCACAAAAATACATGGTTTAACTCTTTCCTGAGAGCTAAGCAAATCCCCCAACATCAAGCTGCTAGTTACTATTGGTCAACCCAGTAAATCTTAAATGCTTTATTAAAAGTGGCATATCTTCTAATGTCATAGTGACAGGGATTAATGGAGGGAGATACTGAAATAAATATATCAACAGTAATGTAAAATTTCATCTCATTCATTTTAGCCTACTCAAATATAAAGAAAAAGGTATTTCCATATTTATTTTTTGAGATATACAATTTAAAAGATTATAGATAAGATACTAAAAGAACTCAAATTTTCCCATGTTTCTATGGGGAAGGGGTATTTAAACAATCAGTAGGAGATGAAAAACCCCATAAAGTAATGTAAATAGTGAATTTATCCTCATATAATAATGCAATGTCAGTTGAGTTTTTATGGTGATTTATAACACCTCTTGCTAAAAAGAGACGATGTGTACACATGCCATTTTTTAAATGTAATCTGACTTGCTACATATAGAAATGGTATTTATTATAAACCTTCTTGACTTATACAATTTTGAATTTACGTCCCTTTCATTATGATTGTTTGGCAACAAAAATAAATTACACTAGGTCCCATATCAAATATTTTAAATCTCCATGAATTTTTTAATGTAGTGAATTTTATGTATTATGTATTTTTTACCTTAGCCTAAAAATTCAAAAGTACTAAAACAGAAGAACAAAAATGTATCTTACTGTCCAATTAACAAATTTAGTTGCTTATCCTGTCAGTCAGTGAATTATAATGCATCAGACATAAATCAGTGAGGAACTACTTACGCTTGCACCTTGTAATCAGAGCTACACGTTTTAGCAGTGGGCTGCATAATCCAGCACTGAATGTGCAGCACTATTTTATTCCAGTAACATATTAACAAAACGTACAACTGTTTTGACTTGGTGGATGATCTAACAACATCCGGCAAAAAGCCTTTGTCCATTTTTTACACAAATGTCTTTCTCTTGATGATAAATTCGTTTTGCAATTTTCATGATGAATCAGTGGAAGAAATTAACTGTGCCCTTCTAGTGCTTTGTAATTTTTAATATCACTGCTTTGGAAATGTAGGCTCCAATTCAACACAAAGTGAGATCTTTGTATGTATTGTGCCTGAATTTCTTTATTATTTTTGCTTGTAATTCCCAGTCCTGGCTAATTGCTCGTCTAGAGCCCATAGGCATTATGGCACATGAAAAATGTAGAATAAGATATTTACCTACAACATGATTTTATGACTGCTTTAGGTGACTCACTTATCCTGACATGTACTTCTATTCTAGGCACAGAGTATGCGTGAATAAAAAGTGGTTTCCCAAAATAGAGAGACATTCTAAGTGAAAATAAATGAAACAGTCACATACAATTGAGATTATATTTAACACAAGACACTACTTTGAAGCAAATGCCTTTACCTTTTCTGTGTTCTGTAAATGCTCTTCGTAGGTCACCAGGTATGTGCTGTCTCACTCTGGTTTGGTGTTATGCTGCACAAATTCACCTTAATTGTTCACTATATTATTTTCAACACCACTACTTGAGCATTTTCCAGAGCTGCGTAATCTCTACTGCATTACTAATCAGCTCTCAAAAATGAGACCTCAATATTTCAATCAATCCTGATTTCCTACTCTTCCAGAATTATTGCTGTCAGTTTACTTTTTTTTTAGTTCTTCTCTCTGTCCCACAGGTATGCAGGTTCCATACCTTCATCCAATTCATCCTAAAATTTGTCTAAATTAGAGTCTACAGTCACTATTTCTATTTAGCAACATGCAAAGTAATACTAAACCTCTTCTAGCTGGTTTTTATCTATTGCCACTCTACTAATTCTGTGTTCATTCAGATCCCAAGTGGCCATGAAGGGTTTTTTTTAAGTTTTTACTGAAATAATCTGTATTTTAAAACAGTTGTTATTGAAACATAACTTTTTTGATGATCATGACAAACTTACCAACTGAACAAAATTAAGTTACATTATTTTTTCACTAAATCTGTTTTTTATTGACTTCTTTACCTTTGAAAATGACTTCACAACTGACTGAAACCAACTCTTATAACTATAGAATAAAATTCAGCTCCTCCTGTCTTTGTCCAACCATAGCAAGTCACCTAGTTCTGTCTACTGTGGCCCTTGCAGTTCTACCCTCTGATCTATTATAACAGCCACTCCCTACCTCACATCAAGTCATATGAGCTTTCTAAGGAGTCTACAAACTTCCTGCATCTTCTCTACTTCATCGAGGCTTCTCTCCGCCACCATAGCCTCTTATGAGTTTTAAATTCCAGCCATGTTCATCTGCTATTCCCCGGTCCCAATCACTACCATGATCCTTTCAGCATGTTTTTGTTTCCCTTCTTTCACTGCAGTCTCCTCCCCTTAGGACAATTCTCCATAACTCTGCCTTTTGAGCTCTTGCTCATTCAAATCACTTCACTCTCAGTTTTCTCAGTTCAAACTTACTTGATTGTTGATTATATATTCTTTGTTGTCCCTCAGGACTTGAAAAGAATGTCTTTCTTAAAGCCCTTATCACAGCTATCCCTTCTATACTTACTTTTGTATGTCTCTTCTCACTACCAGATTATAAACTTGTTAAGGATAGTGATGATAACTTGTTCATGTTTTCTGCATTCTACCTGGTAAAATGCTTAAAATATATGCTCGACCAAGGTAGGTTCATTTAGTCACAGATATTTCATGCATATTTTGTTTTGATATATGACCTCTGTGTTTCCTGTTTCTATTCAAATATTAGCTATGTCAGTAGCAAACTTGAGTTTCACCCCAAGCAGTTTCCTTCTGCTACTCTTCCTGCAATTATTGATCTTCTTCCTAACTTAATGTACCAATTCTCTGGTACATCTACCTGTATCATTCAATTTAGGACCCATTGTATATTACTGTGCTGTGTTATCCTCTATTTCATGAGTGTTAATTTCGTGACCCAAGATTTTTATTTATTTATTTATTATTTTATTATTTTTTATTTATTTATTTTTGCGGTACGCGGGCCTCTCACTGCTGTGGCCTCTCCCGTTGTGGAGCACAGGCTCTGGACGTGCAGGCCCAGCAGCCATGGCTCACGGGCCCAGCCGCTCCGCAGCATGTGGGATCTTCCCGGACCGGGGCAGGAACCCATGTCCCCTGCATCGGCAGGCAGACTCTCAACCACTGTGCCACCAGGGAAGCCCTGACCCAAGAGTTTTAAATGATCAAGGGCAGAAAACATTTACATCTCTATACTTCAAAGTTGTGGAGTAAAACTTGATTTCTTCAGATTAATTCAAAGGAAATATTTTACATATTAATATACAAATAAATATAAAATTTAAATACATTTTGTTTTACTAATATATCCATTATTTTTATTACCAACAATGTATTGAATAATCTAGAGTTATCAATTTGTACCTTTTGAGAAACGATATACAATGATCAAGGATGTAGGAAATCCACATACTTATCCCTAATAGACACCATTTTATCTGTTATGCCAGAGCCCTGCAATGACTATTCTGTTCTAGAGAGACTTCACAATTTCTGGTTATGAGAACAATACATTTAATGAGTAAAAAGTACAGTTTGGTGTTAAAGACTTTCAGATCCATAATAAGAAAGTTATTTATTCTGAAGAAATTTCACTAATAAATGCATTTATAGTTGTAACTACCAATTATTAAAAAATAAAACAAATTTAAAAATATCTTTCTCTCTGATATAGTTCTGTGAAGAATTGAACCCAGTGTCTGGGTAGACAGTGCATTATAAATAACAGGGGAGAATGAACTTAGCTGGCTTCAGAAAATTCGGAAAGTTTAAAGTGCAAAATCTTTTTGAGAATGGACCAATATAAAGCAAGGGTCTAGGAGAATGCACAGCTGTCCAATAAACTGAGACATAGCACAACATCTCAAATATCAACTTTGCTGCTCTTACTTATATTTCACACATGTAATCTTGGGGTAAATTAGAAGGATATGCTCACTGGTGAATTTAAAATGAATAAAATATCCTTGAAAATAGCATTCCCTTAAGGTTACACAGATAAAAAGTTTCTTATATTATGGAAGCTCCCTCTCTCCTCAATAAAAGACACCTTGTCCAGAGGACATCCTTGCCTTCTTACACCCTTTGTTTTGACCATCTGTTCCTAGTTTGATAATGGCTTAGCTTGTTCAATATCAGGGCCTTTTCTAACGTGTAGGTGACCTGTTTTTATTAAATTTTGAATTTCGCTTCTATTCATTTTTATGATCGTACTCTATTTTGGTAATTACGTACAGGCACCCAGAGGGATGGTAACATTAAAAATTAATAAGTGAATGAATTGATATGATGATTTATATTACAAAGAGAGCCCATAAGGCAACAGTAAAAGATGTTGTTTGGCCCTAGCATCAGGTTACCGGTAAAAATGGTATAACACACAGCCATAGTTATTATTTTAAATATAAAATTTTATTTTTTTTCCCTATTCTTTCTCTAGCCCTGCCTTCCTCCTTCCCTCTCAAAATTCTTTCTTATATTTATTGAACCCTGCACAGTTCTCCTTTTGGAACTGACAATATGTCTAGTGCCATTCATTTTCCCAGGTGGAAATTGTAGGTGCCAATCACTCTTCATCCCTTTATACCTCATCTATCACCACTGCTGTTCTTTCTTCTTTAAAACTTAGATAATCCCTTCTCTTTGCCTCTTCATTCACACCATCACCATAATTGAGCCAGATTTACTAAAATGAGAAATTAAGCTGGTGGAAATATTTTCCTCCTGTTTTAGTGCCTAGACTTAATCATTTAGCATGTATAGCCTAATAATTGCAATTATCTAAACAAATGAATGTGAATCATTCTCCAAATATAAACCATTCTTGATTGAGTGTACAGTAGTTTTTATTTAGAATGTATGTGATAATCATCAAGATTCTACAGAGATGGTTGTTTTATGAATTCAGTTTTTTAAGATTTTTTTTTTAAAGTATGTGTTCATCAATTTAGATTGAGGAACTAAATGTTTGAACCCGGTGACATCATACATAATTGTTCTAATATACATAGACACAGCATTTAGTGAGTAATTCTTTTCCAATTAGCAGAAATATTTTCAAAATGGATTCTTTATACTACTTACTCTACCCACTCCCCCCTTTTAAGAAATGTAACATCTACTACTGAACTTTCTAAGTATTTTCTAAGTATGCTTTCTTTCTATTCTATGTCAAATGAAGGGGAAATTTTCAGGTGTTATTTTCAAGTTCTGTATTCTCAGAGTTAGGCACCGATGACTAACAAGCAGGTGATTTCAGGTGCAGAGAATTGTACCTGCAGTCAATCACACCTGTGAATATTTAGCTTACAAGACAAAAGCTGGGCTTTTTAGTTGTTGGTTCTGAGTTTTCTATTGTGAAACAAAATGTTTCTAGATTCATCTTTTTAAAATTTTCATATTTCAACAGAATACTGCATCTTGTTTGTTTCTATTTTAATATTATAGTTTATGAGAAATTTAGGTCTTGGATCTAACTTGAATCTATTACAGTACCAACATTTAGATCTGATAAAAAAGTGTGCTTTTTATAATTTTAATAAACTCTTTTTTCTACCTCCAGGTAGATGAATCCTCATAGGCTAATAATTTAATTAATTTTTAATCAAAGCAATATTTAAATGATTATTTCTATAACTTACAAATTTCAGATGTATCATCATGCTAAAGATATTTCTCATCTTTGTATTTATTTATACTTCTTTAAACTTCATATTATTTCTACTTTGTAGTTATCTATCAATATATTTCATTGACTTAGAAATCCCTGAAATAAACAACAAATTCATTTCTAAATATAATGGAAATTTACATATGAAAAGAACAATTGTTAATAAAATCTAATATTGTGCTTATTTAGTATCTTTTTCCTTTTAAGTCTTACTAGCAAGTCTAATACAATGTGTTTTCTTAACTCTCTATTAATTAAAATCAATATCAATGCCAAATGGAAAATAAGGAAATTTTATCCTCAAGAAACTGTGTTTGGCTACTTTTTATTGATTTACAATTAAAAGTGATATGAATTCAGTAGCAGTACCTTTGAGAATAACATGTAGGACTTGATTTTTGTCCAGATGTATATATAATATGTATAATAAGTATGTAAAATAAATGAGTATCACATATCAGACTAGAAGGAAAAGTGAAGCTTTCTTTTATTATTTAAAATAATACTGTACTTTAAAAGTAAAGTTATGGGCTTCCCTGGTGGCGCAGTGGTTGAGAGTCCACCTGCCGATGCAGGGGACACAGGTTCGTGCCCCGGTCCGGGAAGATCCCACATGCCTCAGAGAAGCTGGGCCCGTGAGCCATGGTCGCTGGGCCTGCACGTCTGGAGCCTGTGCTCCGCAACGGGAGAGGCCACAACAGTGAGAGGCCTGCGTACCGCAAAAATAAATAAATGAATAAATAAAAAATAAAAAAAATAAAAGTAAAGTTACTATTTTTTATTAAAAATAATACTTTAAAAGTGAAGTTTTTTTATTATTCATTTCATGATAGTTACATTTATTTTGCATTAATTCACATTTAACCTATAATTATTAATACTCTACAATGTTCCAGGCACTGTGATAGGCCCTGGGGATGCAAAGATGATCAAGACATTGATGCACCCTTCAAGGAGTTCATATTCTAGTTAGACTCTTGCCATCAGAAAATTACAAAATTGTTGAATTATATATCATGTGAATGTTTGTGCAAAGTTACATAAAATCCCAGATTAGAGAGATAATAATGCTTTTATAAAGTTTTTAGGTAGATATTGTCATATAGTCTTCATTATTTAAACATCACAGACAAATTATACATGAATACCTTAATAAATCACTCAATGATACATTTGTTCTAAGCATGTTCATAACTTTTACTAAAATGTTAAGAATATCAGACTATTCTTTATAAAACTGTATTTACATGTCAGTAGAAATTTCTCACCTTGTCATTCTTGTTTCTCAGAAACATGGTCTAATTTGCTTTTTCACACTTTCTCATGTACCAAATATGCCTTGATAGGTAAACTCTCATTGAGAGACATGGACTGATTATACAAAAGTTACTGCTTATAAGAGGCTGCCCAGTAGACACCCAACACGTAACATTGAACAAAGTCTCTGGAACAAGCTACTCTACCTTTATATTCAGGAACTTTCTTCTAAACTTGGAAAGTGTTGTTTGAGAAACTCTACACCCAGAACAGGTAAGTGCTATGCTCCTTTCTTGACTCTCACGTTGTAGCTCTGAGACCCTCCACTAATACCCAGGAATCTATGACAGGCTACAGTGGGAATGACAAGGAGATACAGAATACCAACTGGTAATTCCTCTCTCTGTGCCCCATATTTCAACTAGGGTCAGAGAGCAAAGACAGTCTAAGAATTTGATTCATGAGGATGTAGTGTTTCTCCTGAATAATTTCAAAGACAATAATGCGTAATAGGCCTCTAGCCTTCTAAGTTTTCAGAGAGCCCATCGTAAATTAAACATCATGTCTCTTGATTGCTAAGAACATGTGTATTGTAGTAAGAGGGAAAAACTAGGCTGAGGCCAGAGAATGAATGTCAACGCATTATTAAGATAATATATTTAAATATAAACACATGTTATGCGGGAAAATACAGGAAGAATATAATTTTAAAATATTCTCCTTGAAAAACTAGCTTCCTGCATTATTTGGTGGTTCTGTGAATAAATAAACCTGAACCAATATCAATCGTTTTCAAAGGAAAAAAATGAAATCTAGCCTGACAACTAGTGTTCCAATTTTACAACCAATGCAATTTGAAATGGCAGCAATATTAAGCACCGACTATTAATGAAGGCAGCTCTGCTGAGTGTTAACAGAGTGAAGATTTGATCTGTAAATAAATTCAAATTTCTTGCTTTCACACTTTGCCCAGACTTCCTATAATTTGTTTTACCCCTTTATGCATATCAAAAGTTTTTATGCATACCAAAAGTTATACTGCATATCCATTTTTTCATTTTACTTTGATGTGATGTATCATATTTTGTCACATCTCATTATAATGTGATTCAAGCTAATGTCTTGTGACACTGCATCATGTGCTCTGCACCCGCACAGGTGCTACATTTCTCCACCTATCAGAATTAGAGAAGTTTGGTATATTATCTAGTCATATTTTTTTTTATTACAGATTGAATTTAACTAATACACAAACTGCTATATCTGATACTGGTCACTTGCTGTGAACTTTTTGACCAAAATGACATTTTATTCTAGTAAAATTTACATCTAGTAACATTTAATTTTCTTTCTAAAAAAAAAAAAAGTTCTGTTTAAATGTATGTCCTTTCATATTTTTTGTTTACATGGATTTAGTTGAGCATTCTAAGGGTTCCTTGTCTGCTTGTTGGTAAAGTAACCCTTGCCTTCTCCTCCATGAAAAGAGGATGGCAATCATTACTATTTTTTTTAACATCTTTATTGGAGTATGATTGCTTTGCAATGGTGTGTTAGATTCTGCTGTATAATAAAGTGAATCAGCTATACATATACATATATCCCCATATCCCCTCCCTCTTGCGTCTCCCTCCCACCCTCCCTACCCCACCCCTCTAGGTGGTCACAAAGCACCAAGCTGATCTCCCTGTGCTATGTGGCTGCTTCCCACTAGCTAGCTATTTTACGTTCGGTAGTGTATATATGTCCATGCCACTCTCCCACTTCATCCCAAACTCTGCAGCTGGTCTCAATTTTCAGCAGGTCCCAACCCAGGCAAAGCAACAGAACAGACCATATAAATGTACAGAAGGTAGAGAGACCACAGGGTAGCATACTCTAGTTCTTTTTATTCCTTTCTCTCCTTTAGCGTCTTAGGGACACGGCAACTCCAATGTATTAACACAGTTCATTGTCCCATTTTCAAAGCTTTGGAGCAGGTGGCTATTTTGTCTTTTTCTCTGCATGTACACCAGTTGTGTTTGATTCCTGAGAGTGACCAAGCTTTAAACTGTGGTGAGTCAGTATTATCCTAAGCATCTTCAGCAATGAAAGAAATGAAGCCATATCTATTAGGCCTCCTGAAGACATTAGACAATCTCTGAAGCATTCAACTGTTAAGACCTTAGTCCAGTAAAACTGTAAAGTTTCTGTAGGTCAATGTTTTTAAAGGATTTTTATTCTCATTTCATTGAGTCAGGATAAAAGGCAGTCAATATTCCATGTAAAGTCCACTCATTATTCTGCATTATATTTATGCAGTGCTTTTTAAAACTGAAATACTTACTATATTAATTTTTGAGGAATGCTAAAAAACTAACATAGTGTCCTAAAAAAGTGAAAACATATGTTATAAATTTTAATTTACTCCTATTATTTTTAGGCTCTAGCATATCTCATTTATTAAATTAGAAGTAAAATATTACTTATTATACTTTTGCCCAAAAATTCTTATTTCTCCTGCATCTGCTTTGGTTCAGATAAATGAAAAATATTGAACCATATGTAGAGATATTTTTTGATCATCAACTTCATCACCTAAGACAACACTAAAAATACTTTGAAAATTTTTTGTACAAAATGCAAAAATGTACACTAATTTTTTTTAATTTTTACTTTATTTATTTATATTTATTTATTTTTACACTAAATTTTTGCAAGCTATTACTAGGTATCAGAAAAAAAAGTCAAATGTTTGGTTAAAAAAGTATGGAAAAATGCTAAATTAAATAAATTTCTTTACTGCACAGTTTTTTATTTCCTGTTTTATGGGGAGTGCATATTAATTTTATCAATACCCTTTCATTCATTGACTCAATCTTCAAATACCACACTTCTGCAAACCCAAAGAATCTTCTAGGGCAAATGAGAAATAAGTCACCTGTGAGGAGCTCTCTGCTGTAGTGGGGCTCATAACCCTTTAAATGTGGTCCAGACCTTGGCAGAACCAACAATTTTTTTCAACACAAAGGGTGTACATTGTACATGTATGTTAAGTAAAATAATGATTTGTATATTTTCACCACAACTTTCTGTGCTCTGACCAGACCAGATAAAGAGTAAATATTCTGGAGAGAGCTTCAAGATGGCAGAAGAATAGGACGTGGAGATCACCTTCCTCCCCACAAATACATCAGAAATACATCTACACGTGGAACAACTCCTACAGAACACCTACTGAATGCTGGAAGAAGACCTCAGACCTCCCAAAAGGCAAGAAACTCCCCATGTACCTGGGTAGGGCAAAAGATAAAAGAAAAAACAGAGTCAAAAGAATACGGACAGGACCTGCACCAGTGGGAGGGAGCTGTGAAGGAGGAAAGGTTTCCACACACTAGGAAGCCCCTTCATGGGCAGAGACTGCTGGTGGCGGATGAGGGAAGCTTCGGAGTCGCAGAGGAGACCACAGCAACAGGGGTGTGGAGGGCAAAGCGGAGAGATTCCCGCACAGAGGATCTGTGCCAACTAGCACTCACTGGCCCAAGAGGCTTCTCTGCTCACCAGCCGGGATGGTCGGGGGCTGGGAACTGAGGCTCGGACTTCGGTCGGATCCCAGGGAGAGGACTGGGGTTGGCGGTGTGAACACAGCCTGAAGGGGGATAGTGCGCCACAGCTAGCCAGGAGGGAGTGCAAGAAAAGGTCTGGAGCTGCCAAAGAGGCAGCAGACGTTTTCTTGCCTCTTTGTTTCCTGGTGCGCGAGGCAAGGGGATTAAGAGCGCCGCTTAAAGGAGCTCCAAAGACGGGCGCGAGCCGCAGATAACAGCGCGGACCCCAGAGATGGGCATGAGACACTAAGGCTGCGGCTGCAGCCACCAAGAAGCCTGTGTGCAAGAACAGGTCACTGTCCACACCTCCCCTCCCGGGAGCCTGTGCAGCCTGCCGATGCCAGGGTCCCCTGATCCAGGGACAACTTCCCCGGGAGAACACACGGCGCGCCTCAGGCTGGTGCGACGTCCCGCTGGCCTCTGCTGCCACAGGCTCGCCCTGCATTCCGTGCCCCTCCCTCCCCCCAGCCTGAGTAAGCCAGAGCCCCCGAGTCAGCTGCTCCGTTAACCCCGTCCTGTCTGAGAGAAGAATAGACGCCCATACGCAGAGGCGGAGCCAAATCCAAAGCTGAACCCCGGGAGCTGTGAGAACAAAGAAGAGAAAGGGAAATCTCTCCCAGCAGCCTCAGAAGCAGCGGATTAAAGCTCCTCAGTCAACTTGATGCACCTGCATCTGTGGAATACCTGAATAGACAACGAATCATCCCAAATTGAGGAGGTGGACTTTGGGAGCGATGATATATTTTTTTCTCTTTTTCTCTTTTTGTGAGTGTGTGTGTGTGTGCTTCTGTGTGTGATTTTGTCTGTATAGCTTTGCTTTTACCATTTGTCCTAGGGTTCTGTCTTTTTTTTTTTTTTTAATAATTATAAAAAATTTTTTCTTAATAATTATTTTTTATTTTACTAACTTTACTTTATTTTACTTTATTTTATTTTATCTTCTTCTTTTTTCTTTCTTTTTTTTTCCTCCCTTTTATTCTCAGCCGTGTGGAGGACAGGCTCTTGGTGCTCCAGCCAGGAGTCAGTGTTGGGCCTCTGAGGTGGGAGAGACAAGTTCAGGACGTTGGTCCACAAGAGACCTCCCAGCTCCATGTAATATCAAATGACGAAAATCTCCCAGAGATCTCCATCTCAATGCCAAGACCCAGCTCCACTCAACAACCAGCAAGCTGCAGTGCTGGACACCTTGTGCCAAACAACTAGCACGACAGGAACACAGCCCCATCCATTAGCAGAGAGGCTGCCTAAAATCATAATAAGGCCACAGACACCCCAAAACACACCACCAGACGTGGACCTGCTCACCAGAAAAACAAGATCCAGCCTCATCCACCAGAACACAGGCACTAGTCCCCTCCACCAGGAAGCCTACACAACCCACTGAACCAACTTTAGCCACTGGGGACAGACACCAAAAACAATGGGAACTATGAACCTGCAGCCTGCAAAAGGAGACCCCAAACACAGTAAGTTAAGCAAAATGAGAAGACAAAGAAATACTCAGAAGATGAAGGAGCAAAGTAAAAACCCACCAGACCAAACAAATGAAGAGGAAATAGGTAATCTACCTGAAAAAGAATTCAGAATAATGACAGTAAACATGATCCAAAATCTTGGAAATAGAATGGAGAAAATACAAGAAACATTTAACAAGGACCTAGAAGAACTAAAGAGCATACAAAGAGTGATGAATAACACAATAAATGAAATTAAAAATTCTCTAGAAGGGATCAATAGCAGAATGAGGCAGAAGAAAGATAAGTGACCTGGAAGATAAAAGAGGGGAAATAATTACTGCAGAGCAGAATAAAGAAAAAAGAATGAAAAGAATTGAGGACAGTCTCAGAGACCTCTGGGAAAACATTAAACTCACCAACATTTGAATTACAGGGGTGCCAGAAAAAGAAGATGAAAAGAAAGGGACTGAGAAAAAATTTGAAGAGATTATAGTTGAAAACTTCCCTAATATGGCAAAGGAAATAGTTAATCAAGTCCAGGAAGCACAGAGAGTCCCATACAGGATAAACCCAAGGAGAAGCACGCCAAGACACATATTAATCAAACTATCAAAAATTAAATCCAAAGAACAAATATTAAAAGCAGCAAGGGAAAAACAACAAATAACACATAAGGGAATCCCCATAAGGTTAACAGCTGATCTTTCAATAGAAACTCTGCAAGCCAGAAGGGAGTGGCAGGACAGATTTACAGTGATGAAGGAGAAAAACCTACAACCAAGATTACCCAGCAAGGATCTCATACAGATTTGATGAAAAATTAAAAACCTTTACAGACAAGCAAAAGCTAAGAGAATACAGCACCACCAAACCAGTTTTACAACAAATGCTAAAGGAACTTCTCTAGGCAGAAAACACAAAAGAAAGAAAAGACCTACAATAATAAACCCAAAACAATTAAGAAAATGGTAATACGAACATATATATTGATAATTACCTTAAATGTAAATGGATTAAATGCTTCAACCAAAAGACACAGATTGGCTGAATGGATACAAAAACAAGACCCATATATATGCTGTCTACAAGAGACCCACTTCAGACCTAGGGACACATACAGACTGAAAGTGAGGGGATGGAAAAAAAATATTCCATGCAAATGGAAATCAAAAGAAAGCTGCAGTAGCAATTCTCATATCAGACAAAATAGACTTGAAAACAAAGACTAGGGCTGCCCTGGTGGTGCAGTTGTTGAGAATCCACCTGCCAATGCAGGGGACCCAGGTTCATAACCCGATCCAGGAAGATCCCACATGCCGCAGAGCGGCTCGGCCTGTGAGCCATGGCCGCTGAGCCTGCGCGTCCGGAGCCTGTGCTCCGCAACGGGAGAGGCCACAACAGTGAGAGGCCCGCGTACCGCAAAAAAAAAAAAAAAACTAATAGGAGAGCCAAAGAAGGACACTACATAATAATCAAGGGATCAATCCAAGAAAAAGATATAACAATTGTAAATATTTATGCACCCAACATAGGAGAACCTCAATACATAAGGCAAATACTAACAGCCATAAAAGGGGAAATCGACAGTAACATAATCATAGTAGAGGACTTTAGCACCCCACTTTTACCGATGGACAGATCATACAAAATGAAAATAAATAAGGAAACAGAGGCTTTAAATGATACAATAAACAAGATGGACTTAATTGATATTTATAGGACATTCCATCCAAAAACAACATGATACACTTTCTGCTCAAGTGCTCATGCAACATTCTCCAGGAGATATCATATCTTGGGTCACAAATCAAGCCTTGGTAAATTTAAGAAAATTGAACTCGTATCAAGTATCTTTTCTAACCACAATGCTATGACTCTAGATATAAATTACAGGAAAATATCTGTAAAAAATACAAACACATGGAGGTTAAACAATACACTACTTAATGACCAAGAGATCACTGAAGAAATCAAAGAGGGAATCAAAAAATACCTAGAAACAAATGACAGTGAAAACACGACGACCCAAAACCTATGGGTTGCAGCAAAAGCAGTTGTAAGAGGGAAGTTTATAGCAATACAATCCTACCTTAAGAAACAAGAAACACCTCAAATAAACAACCTAATCTTACACCTAAAGCAATTAGAGAAAGAAGAACAAAAAAACTCCAAAGTTAGCGAAGGAAAGAAATCATTAAGGTCAGGTCAGAAATAAATGAAAAAGAAAAGAAGGAAACGATAGCAAAGATCAATAAACCTAAAAGCTGGTTCTTTGAGAAGATAAACAAAATTGATAAACCATTAGCCAGACTTTTGAAGAAAATAAGGCAGAAGACTCAAATCAATAGAATTAGAAATGAAAAAGGAGAAGTAACAACTGACATTGTAGAAATACAAAGAATCATAAGAGATTACTACAAGCAAATATATGCCAATAAAATGGACAACGTGGAAGAAATGGACAAATTCTTAGAAATGCACAACCTTCCAAGACCGAACCAGGAAGAAATAGAAAATATAAACAGACCAATCACAAGCACTGAATTTGAGACTATGATTTAATATCTTCCAACAAACAAAATCCCAGGACCAGACTGCTTCACAGGTAAATTCTATGAAACATTTAGAGAAGAGCTAACACCTATCCTTCTCAAATTCTTCCAAAATATAGCAGAGGGAGGAACACTCCCCAACTCATTCTATGAGGCCACCATCACCCTGATACCAAAACCAGACAAAGATGTCACAAAGAAAGAAAACTACAGGCCAATATCACTGATGAACATAGATGCAAAAATCCTCAACAAAATACTAGCAAACAGAATCCAGCAGCACATTAAAAGGATCAAACACTATGATCAAGTGGGGTTTATCCCAGAAATGCAAGGATTCTTCAATATACGCAAATCAATCAACGTGATACACCATATTAACAAATTGAAGGAGAAAAACAATATGATCATCTCAATAGATGCAGACAAAGTTTTCAACAAAATTCAACACCCATTTATGATTAAAAAAAAAAAAACCCTCTAGAAAGTAGGCATTGAGGGAACTTTCCTCAATATAATAAAGGCCATATATGACAAACCCACAGCCAACATCATTCTCAATGGTGAAAAACTGAAACCATTTCCACTAAGATCAGGAACAAGACAAGGTTGCCCACTCTCACCATTATTCAACATAGTTTTGGATGTTTTAGTCACAGCAATCAGAGAAGAAAAAGAAATAAAAGGAATTCAAGTTGGAAAAGAAGAAGTAAAGCTGTCACTGTTTGCAGATGACATGATACTATACCTAGAGAATCCTAAAGATGCTACCAGAAAACTACTAGAGCTAATCAATGAATTTGGTAAAGTAGCAGGATACAAAATTAATGCACAGAGATCTCTTGCATTCCTATAAACTAATGATGAAAAATCTGAAAGTGAAATTATGAAAACACTCCGATTTACCACTGTAACAAAAAGAATAAAATATCTAGGAATAAACCTACCTAAGGAGACAAAAGACCTGTATGCAGAAAATTTTAAGACACTGATGAATGAAATTAATGATACAAATAGATGGAGAGATATACCATGTTCTTGGATGGGAAGAATCAACATTGTGAAAATGACTATGGTACCCAAAGCAGTCTACAGATTCAATGCAATCCCTATTAAACTACCACTGGCATTTTTCACAGAACTAGAACTAAAAATTTCACAATTTGTATGGAAACACAAAAGACTCCGAATTGCCAAAGCAATCTTGAGAAAGAAAAACAGGGCTGGAGGAATCAGGCTCCCTGACTTCGGACTGTATGACAAAGCTACAGTAATCAAGACAGTATGGTACTGGCACAGAAACAGAAATATAGATCACTAGAACAGGATAGAAAGCCCAGAGATAAACCCACACACATATGGTCACCTTATCTTTGATAAAGGAGGCAAGAATATACAGTGGAGAAAAGACTGCCTCTTCAATAAGTGGTGCTGGGAAAACTGGACAGCTACATGTAAAAGAATGAAATTAGAACACTCCCTAACACCATACACAAAAAGAAACTCAAAATGGATTAAAGACATAAATGTAAGGCCAGACACCATCAAACTCTAAGAGGAAAACATAGGCAGAACACTCTATGACATAAATCACAGCAAGATCCGTTTTGACCCACCTCCTAGAGAAATGGAAATAAAAACAAAAATAAACAAATGGGACCTAATGAAACTTCAAAGCTTTTGCACAGCAAAGGAAACCAAAAACAAGACGAAAAGACAACCCTCAGAATAGGAAAAAATATTTGCAAATGAAGCAACTGACAAAGGATTAATCTCCAAAATTTACAAGCGGCTCATGCAGCTCAATATTAAAAAAGCAAACAACCCAATCCAAAAATGGGCAGAAGACCTAAATAGACATTTTTCCAAAGAAGATATACAGATTGCCAACAGACACATGAAAGAATGCTCAACATCATTAATCATTAGAGAAATGCAAATCAAAACTACAATGAGATATCATCTCACACTGGCCATAATGGCCATCATCAAAAAATCTAGAAACAATAAATGCTGGAGAGGGTGTGGAGAAAAGGGAACCCTCTTGCACTGTTAGTGGGAATGTAAATTGGTACAGCCACTATGGAGAACAGTATGGAAGTTCCTTAAAAAAGTAAAAATAGAACTACCATATGACCCAGCAATCCCACTACTAGGCATATACCCTGAGAAAACCATAATTCAAAAAGAGTCATGTACCAAAATGTTCATTGCAGCACTATTTACAATAGCCAGGACATGGAATCAACTGAAGTGTCCATCAACAGATGAATGGATAAAGAAGATGTGGCACATATATACAATGGAATATTACTCAGCCATAAAAAGGAACGAAACTGAGTTATTTGTAGTCAGGTGGATGGACCTAGAGACTGTCATACAAAGTGAAGTAAGTCAGAAAGATTAAAACAAATACCCTATGCTAACACATGTATATGGAATGTAAAAATAAAAATGGTCATGAAGAACATAGGGGCAAGATGGGAATAAAGATGCAGACCTACTAGAGAATGGACTTGAGGATTTGGGGAGGGGGAAGGGTAAGCTTGGACATAGTGAGAGAGTGGAATGGACATATATACACTACCAAACGTAAAATAGCTAGTGGGAAGCAGCTGCATGGCACAGGGAGATCAGCTCGGTGCTTTGTGACCACCTAGAGGGGTGGGATAGGGAGGGTGGGAGGGAGGGAGATGCAAGATGGAAGAGATATGGGGACATATGTGTATGTAGAACTGATGCAGAAACTAACACACCATTGTAAAGCAATTATACTCCAATAAAGATGTAAAAAAAATAGACAAACATATTTGAAGAATACATACCATCCTCTTTTCTTTATTATATTTTAATCTTGCAAAAAAAAAAGAAGAGTAAATATTCTGTGTCCAGGACTTCATTGCACAGATCCTAGGGATGAGTGGAAGAACTGAGAGCCATCCATTGGGTCGGATGAATTTGCAATAGGAAGGGGAAACCGTTGATGATGGGAAGAGTATGTGGAAGAGCAGGAGGTGAAACTCAAGAACCTATGGGGACTAGTTTAGTGAAAAGGTTTTAGGGATTTCATAAACTAAGAAGATAAAGATATCGTGAGGATCATTATGTTTTGAAAATAGAGAAAGAGTTAAAATGAGGAGAGATAATTTAAAGAAGGCAAGCTGTGCATTACAAATGAAATCCCCTAAGACACCAGTATTTTTCAAAAACGTTTTGAAGGTTGGAATATTTTGAATTAATTATTTTAATGTTGCATGATGTTTAGATGGGGCCACCTAGTAGCTCGGTAGTAAAAAGTTACACAAATTTTCCAAGAGTTTTATTATTTCCTTAATATAACTATTTTAATATATTCAGAAATGAATTAACGTTAAGAATTAATTTTAATATCTTAGAGAGGAATTAACTACATTTGAAAATTTAAAAGCATATTCCTATCATAACAAAATTATCCAATAAGTTGTTATATTCGTATATGTCTCTCAAACTCTATAAAGTGGTTCCTACATTTTATTGAAAGTGGTTCCTACATTTTAAATATTATTTTGAAAAATTATTGCTATTCTATATATCTTCTGATATTGTGTTGTTCACTGTTCTGGACGTATTTTAAACAATCAATATCAAACATCATTTTGAGTTTAATACCCAAATAGGTTTCAAAAATAATTTTAACTGTATAAAAACAAGGAAGATCAAATTACTGTCAGATCATAGAATCTTTTATAATAGGAAATGAAAAAGCCGTTTTGCAACCTTACTGTCATACCAGGATGCGTTGTTTCTATTGTCTGTGGTTTCCACAGGCTAATTTAAAGTATTCATTATGCCAAATATTTTATTGCAACATCAATCATAAACTACACTATATAAGAGAATTACATATATACTATGTATTTTCCATTTTGTAATGTTGGTAAAATTGCAATGTATATTTTGTATACAGAAAACATCGTTTGAACAACTCTAAAACAAAATAATATCGTTAAATGAGTGTTGGTATATTATTATGCTGTGTTATTTTTTCTCACCTCAGTTGATTGTTTCCAGTATTAATATGAGAAAGTTTTACAATTGTAATATGAATAGCTCTTAAATGAACTTATCTCTTTTCTAAAATTACATTTCTGAAAAACACAACTTCTATGCTTAATTGGGTCATCGTGGACCATTGCCAATTACTAAAAAAATCCAGTGTGATTTCGTTCGTCAATTTTGAGTAAATTATGTTAGAATGCACAAGGAAAACCAAGCAATTTCTGAATTTCATTTGCATTAAAATAGCATTTTGGGGCAATTTCTCTACATAATTCTTAGGAAATTCACATTTTTATCAAAGTCTCAGACAAGGAGGTATGGATACAATGAATAATTTGAACAGTTTAACAATGTGTCTAAAAATAAACTTATATTTCATCAAATTTCATCAAAAAGGGACTTCCCTGGTGAAACAGTGGTTAAGACTCCACGCTCCCAATGCAGGGGGCCCGGGTTTGATCCCTGGTCAGGGAACTAGATCCCACATGCATGCCACAACTAAGAGTTCGCATGCCAAGGAGGCCACATGTTGCAACTAAGGAGCCTGCCTGCTGCAAGTAAGACGCAGCACAACCAAATAAATTTAAATAATAAACAAATAGTTTTAAAATTTTTATCAAATAAAAAAGAGATTAAACTAGGAGGAATCACTTTATAGACAATTATGAAATCTTACTGTCTTCTAATGTGCTTTTAAAAATAAAGTTTTATTCAAAGTATGAAAATACATGGCAGGTTAATCATAGAGGTTGTGGGTACCTTCAGAGCCATCTCAAAATACCAATGGAATGAGACTTGTGTGGTACATAAATGGGTAGACTGGTTATAAAGCTATCTTGTGTCTCATAAAGGATCATCACCGCTTTCCACTAATGCTAGTTTATTTGTCCATCAGCTCACAATTATTGATTATTCACAGTATATCACAGTTAGAAGAAAGCATAGACTTAGAAATTTGTAAGAGAAAACCATCTGCCAAGAAATGAACACTTCAAAATTTCCTAATAGATTGGAATTTAACCTCTGCTTAAAGAAAAACTGATTTTAAAATATATATATATATATTTAGTAGGAAGATGATGCTACCAACCATTTAACACTTACATTAATGCAACATCTATATCCAGGTAATTTCCCTCCATTTGTCGCATTTCAGATGTTTGAAATTACAAAGATAGGAGAATCACATTTTCTTGATAGACTCACAATCATGTTAAAAAACTTATCATGTCCCTTCTCAGCTTTCTATCAAAGACAAGCACCCTTGTTTTCTTCTACTTGTCTTCATATTCATAGTCAACCTCCTTATCAGTTCTCTCACCATCTCGGGTATTTCCTCTCCAATTAGTCAATGTTCCCCTTTAAGTTACAAATTGAGAAATACAATATTCATTTGTATTTGCATGACAAGACAGGGAATATTCCATAAGAATCATTTTGACTTGGCTTGGGCAAAGTCTAGCTATTGGGCTAATAATGCTACAGTACAGAAACTGCTTCAGAATGGCTTACCAAATTGGATCATAGGAAATTGCATCTGGAGTGCAGGCCATGCAAATTCAAGCTTAGAAAATGACAATGATCATCATGCCCATTAATAGAAGAATATAAATTTTGACATGATTCTCCAGTTCTTGTAATTGGGTTCTATTCTGTCATCTATGTTCTCCTTTATGACCTTATTAATATATTTTTCACAACAAGAATAACAAAAAGAACCTCTATTATATTTGAAGTCACCTTGCAGTACTGAAACAATAGTCCAAATCAGTGAATATTCGAAAATACTCCTTCTCTAGTATATGTGAGACAAATAGGAGCATCACCATTTACAGAGCCTGAGACAGAGGCTGGGCTGCTTATTCCCGAGTTACTAGCAAGTGTCCTTAAGAGATCAGAAATGATACTTATTTCCTTGCAAACAGGTAATAAGCTGGTAAATGTGTCCCTGGCATCCAGCAACTAGAATAAAGGTAAAAAGGAAAGAGCATGGAGAATCTATATTTATTTCACAGGGGGCAAACTTATTATGCAGCTCCCCAATGTCATAATATAATGTCCTGGAAAGTTTTGCAGAATCATGTGAGTTCAAAGTTCTTACAGTCCTATTTTTCTAAAACAGTGTAAGAAAATTCACCAATTGTCATCAAAATAGAAATTAAATACAAATTATGAGCACCATCTTTCATAGAGATTCACAGGGAACTGCAATTATGCCCCTCCCTGCCTCACCTCAACTGCTTTGTTGAAAGCCTGCCTCTGACATTCAGTACAGAAAATGGAGCAATTATTCTAAGAATAACTTATTAGAAAGAAAAAGAGAGTTATGGTATCCAGAACCAGGAAAAAGAAACCTAATGAGAGGATAAGAAAGACAAACCTATAGACCAACACTATGTGACAGGACTCTCTGGATGATTCAAATGTTCTGTGAACTATCAACTATGGTAGCCATTCACCACATGTGGAGACAGAGAGCCAAAATCTCTCTAGTATGACTGAGGAACTAATTGTTAATTTTACTTAATTTAAATTGGAATGTCCTCATATAGTTAGAGACTACTATATTGAACATGTAGCTATAGACTGTTCATTTTTACATTTCACTTGTCTGGAACCTGGTATTTATTTAAAAGCTACGTCCTACCTATTATTTGCTAACAAGTAGTAGGTTGCCTTCTCTCTGAAAAAGAAATATCAGTTCAATCAAACAAATATGAGGTGGCCATTATATCTCACATTCCCCAAGGTATTTTATAAAATAAATGTTGGAAATAGCTAGTTGCTTCTGGGCCTCAGCTCCGCCATTAACAGCTATATGACCTTAGGGAAGTCAGTAGTGGATCCTAGTCATAGTTTCCTCATTATCAAATGATAAGTCAAAACAGGTCATCTAAGTTACAAAATATACTTGTTATAAAGTACCCTGTATCATAGGACTGACAAGTGTTAGCAAGAACATCAGGCAAGGTCATGGTATGGAGTGGCTGGTTGTGAGGCTGCTTCTTTAGCTAAGGTGGTCAGGATGGACCTCTCTGAAGATGGGACATGGGAGCTTCAATCTGAATGAGAAGTCTTACACGTGGAAATCTGAAGGATGAGCAGTTAAGGCGGAAGTCACAGTAAATGCACAATTTTTGAGATGGGCATGGGTCAGAAAGAAGTTAAGTGTAGCTAAAATATAGGGAACAAGGGAGAGAGGGGTAAGATATCAGAGTAGAGGGTTAAGCAGGGCCAGATAATCACTCCCTGATAGCCCTGGTTAGGAGTTTGCGCTTCATTCTACGTTCAAAGAGACAAGAGGATTGCAAGCAAAGAATTTAAAGAAACTGATTTGCATTTTTCAAGTAACACTCTAGTTGCTATGTGGTGAATGGACAGTAGGAAGTACAGGTATGGAAGCATGGAAGTCTCATAGAAGGCTGCTGCAACATTTAATGATGTCTGCATATATTACCTAGCTGGGTAACTAGTATTGGCAGTATATTATTCTGTTTTTTCCAAAGGGATTGCATAGATTTGTTCAACTATGGGACTATGACAAAAATAGTTAACTATCTATCAAAGATTTTTACTCTCTCTTCATGATGAGAATTAATGCTGGGAAGTGGCTGAAGAAAATACGAACATAAGTGATGCCTGTTTCCTCTGGATCAAGGTGATTAAAAAGCAGGTGTGCCTTCACCCTCTTTTCCCCTTTCCTCTGTCTGTTTGCTAGATGTCTCCCCCGCCTCTAGGGAGATCCTGGAAGTCATATCTTTGGAAATGGAAGAAACTCCATTCTCCTGGGTTCCTGAATGACTGCATGGAGCAGAGCCCCTTCACAGCTCCAACAACTCAAAATACTCATGTTAGAATGTTACAAGGCCAAGTAAATTTGTTTTGTATTACACTCCTCAAATATTGGGTTTTTTTTTTTATAGTAGCTAGCCTTTTCCTAATTAATAAAGAACCCATCCATAGCAATGCCTGTACCACACGTTACGTATATATATTTCAATCAGTACAATTCTCCATATGTGTGTAAAAGGAGATGAATCTTTAAGGCCTTACCTGGCTACTGGCTGACTGAAATCTAAAGCCATGATCCAAATCCCTAGGGGACCTACTTTAAAGGAAGACACCAAAGAAGATCACTTTTTTAATTGTAAAATAAAGCAGAGTTTGAAATATTTATTATACAGATTGGAGCCACAAAAAACACATAAAACTAGGTTTATCTGCTTTATGGTAAAACCAAAGCATCAGAGACAAAATTTGCCTTTGTTTTTGTTTCATATGAGGAGGATGTCTTTAGGTAATACTTAAGGTAACTTCAGACAACATGAATGAACTCTATCAGTACAAATAGCACTGGCCATTTGAAATATTTACATTCTTAATTATATCTGAACACTCAAATCACAGCTAATTTTTCCTTATGTTTGTGAACAACTCTGTTTTTTATAATTTTATAGAAAGTATGTAGTAGGAAACATTCAAGTATTATGTATTTGTAATCCAAGGGAACAAACACTTGTACTACTTTACCCCCAAATCTGTATTAAATTGCTTGAACAATCATCAGAACTTGCAGTCTCTCAGTCTCTCCCCCTGGTTATTCACATAACAGAATCCTGTTTGCCTGAAAATAAAGTCAGCTCTATGGGTAAGACAGCATTAACTTCAAAACTTGGTTGGAGAAGATTTATGAACAATAAGCTTTATATTTAGAACAATACAGTACTTGAAAAGGAGCATGCATTTTCTTTTATGCTAAACAAGCTTTACATTTTATTTGCATTTCTGCCACATTTCAGCAAGATTATATGTTCAGAGAGCTGATGCTATGACTAATTTCATTCACACATAAGAATAAATGGAGCTGGTTTGAGAGGGGAAAAACTGAAAACACTAAGTGGTGTTCTAGAATGGGGAATGGAAAAGACAATGACTTTCTGCAGTCTAATATAGAAAATTTTGTAAATCACAGGACAACTATAGGAGACATTCCTGTTGAGATAGCATTTGAGGTATGGTGCAGCACAAATAATAGGCAGAGGTTGAAAGAAATATAACCCCAAACAAAAGTGGGAAAAATTTAGTTTTCTTGTAGGTATAACTCAATTTCCCTTTTCCCTTTCTCTGTTATACATGCGCGCGCGCGCACACACACACACACACACACACACACACACACACACACCCCCTTCATGCTATTTCTTGGTTGCCCAGAGTCCGCTGGGTTTCTGCACAACAGATTTCCATTCTCTGATATTCATGTCGTTCTCCCATTATTGCTACTCATTTTATCGCTAATACATGATCTAACCTGACTGTTTCATCAGGGCAGGTAATCATGCCTCCTCTCCTCCCTTCCATTTCAATGGCAGACTTCACAATTGATTATAACACTCTTTCCTGTTGAGCTCCGGCACAGACTCAATCTATCATAGCAACATACTCTAGGTGGCGCTACCTATTATCTGAATTAGTACCTGAGTGTCATATGGCAGTAGTGGTTACTGCAATAAATGGATTAATGATATAAATAATCCTCCCAAGGGACTTTTCTTTTTAAAAAAAATAGTTTGTTTAAAAAAGTGAGAACTATAAAATATAAAACATGCTTGTTAGCATTTATTGCCAGATCTGGGAGGATCAGGTAGTGGGGGAAACAACTGCTAAACATACACATTATAACAATACAATAAAAAGATGCATGCACCCATTTTTGCCAAGCCTGCTGGAGTGGTGGGTGGGAGGTGGACAAAGAAAGGCCAGTTGACAGAGTAACATCCAAAAATGAGTTTTGAATTTTTACTCGGAGTTATCCAGACCAACAGTGAAACAGAGAAAAAGCTGGGAGAGGGAAAAAAAAGTAATATGATTTGGAGAATACAAGGAACATGGTAAGAGGTGAGACTTAAGAGTTTTGCAGGAACATGATTTTTGAAAGGACCAGCTCAAGAAAGAAAGGTTAATTAAACTCTGTTGGCGAATAAGTGTTGTAGTGCTGGTTCAAAATAAATACGTGAAGAGAGTATATCTAAGAAAGAAAACATTACCAACCACTGCCACGGCAAAATGGCCTTTTAATCCTATCTTGCCTGAGTCACTGTGTCACTGTTAGGTTTTCAAAAGTCTGAAGGCCCATTTATACGATGCCTATTTGGGGAACTTTGCTGTGGTGATTTTTTTAGTGCTTTTATCCAGGTTTTGTTACTGATAAAAACACGTCTTAAACCACAAACTCAATAGAATGTAGTTTTTAAAGAATCTCCACACTTATCTGAAATGCGGGTCTAAAATCACTGGCTTTATTACAGATGGTACAAAAACTTACTAAAGACTGTTAGGTAATTTTTCATAGACACATATTGATGCTTTGCTGAGGGTTAGTGCCAAATTCCCTTTGGGAAAATATTAGAAAAAATAGGATTTACTATTAACACAAATTATCACTTTAACTGTGAATGAATAGTTTAGTTTTGACCCATACATTAATAAAGAGCCAGAAAAATATAAATCAACTATGAGGTCTGGAATAAGATTCAAATCTGAGAAAATGGAATTGGCAATGCCTGGTAGGAGGTTGAGGGCCACGATGGAGGAATAAAATGCTCTTTATTTAGTTAACAATACCAAGATGGCATATGGCGGAATGACTTGGAAATAGCTTTTAATGTTTAGACAGATTAATCTAATTAGACAAATTAGACTAATAGTTTGAATTTTGACAATATGAATATTAGCAAATAGCTCATTTCACTCCAAAGATGCACAGAAGATTAAAAACTTTGCAATTTTATGCCAGGATATAACTATCAAATAGTATCACAATTTTATGTTCTGGTTTAGAAACAGTAATATGATTTCAATACTTTTACCTTCAAATTACTTTATAAAGAACAATTTCAAGACACTCTAATGAAAATGTCAAGTTCTTTTAAGGTAGAAGTAGACAGAGAATTTACAATTTTTTTGTACGTGTATCATTTTTTAAAAATATTCAAGTCACTCAGAGATGATGTTAGGCATGAGAAAAATGAAATAAAAAGGAGAATTTTTCCCCTAGTAGTATTATTTAGATTTGTTTTCTTTAGGAAAAGTTAGATCAGACAGGTAAAAATTCAATGAGAATTTCAGGTTCTTATATGTTGACATATTTACCTATATAACATGCTGTCATTATCATTAGATACTGCCAATATATTTTAGCTGTTCATGTAAAAGCAACTAAACTAGAGTTTGGAATTGTCTAAAATACAGAACATGTATTTTAAAAATCATATTTTAAGCAGCTTTCTTTTGTATTATGTTATGATACAGTAAAAATGATAATTTCCTGTATACAGAAAATGTTTCATCTCAACGAATCCACCAAATGATTTGCAATTCTAACAAATTAAAATTGCTTCTTCTGAGTAAATATGAATGTAGCTTTGATATTAAGTTCCTGGAGCATTTTATAATTATAAAAACAGAAAAAAAAACTCTAAGTAGATACTTCATTTCTTGTTTGTAAAGGAGAAATAAACACCTAGTAGGAATAACAGGAAACAGTGGAGATTATGTCCACATAAATAAGCTGGATTTCTTCTTCTCAGGGAAATGAAAATAAATACTTATATCTAAAATTTAAGCTGACCACCTGAGGCCATAAATTCTTAGTATATTCTTGCATTTTTTGTTTAAATATCTTTATTGGAGTATAATTGCTTTACAATGGTGTGTTAGTTTCTCCTTTATAACAAAGTGAATCAGCTATACTTATACGTATATCCCCATATCCCCTCCCTCTTGCGTCTCCTTCCCACCCTCCCTATCCAACCCCTCTAGGTGGTCAAAAAGAATGGAGCTGATCTCCCTGTGCTATACAGCTGCTTCTCACCAGCTATCTATTTTACATTTGGTAGTGTATATATGTCAATGCCAGTCTCTCACTTCATCCCAGCTTAACCTTCCCACTCCCCATGTCCTCAAGTCCATTCTCTACATCTTTATTCCCTTTCTGCCCCTAGGTTCTTCAGAAACTTTTTTTTTTTTTTTTAGATTCCATATATATGTGTTAGCATACAGTGTTTTTCTCTTTCTGAGTTACTTCACTCTGTATGACAGACTCTAGGTCCATCCACCTAACTACAAATAACTCAATTTCATTTATTTTTATGGCTGAGTAATATTTGTGCCACATCTTCTTTATCCATTCATCTGTTGATGGACACTTAGGTTGCTTCCATGTCCTGGCTACTGTAAATAGTGCTGTAGTGAACATTGTGGTACATGACTCTTTTTGAATTATGGCTTTCTCAGGATATACGCCCAGTAGTGGGATTGCTGGGTCATATGGTAGTTCTATTTTTAGGTTTTTAAGGAAGCTCCATACTGTTCCCCATAGCGGCTGTATCAATTTACATTCCCACCAACAGTGCCAGAGGATTCCCTTTTCTCCACACCCTCTCCAGCATTTATTGATTGTAGATTTTTTGATGATGGCCATTCTGACTGGTGTGAGGTGATACCTCACTGTAGTTTTGATTTGCATTGCTCTAATGATTAGTGATGTTGAGCATCCTTTCATGTGTTTGTTGGTGATCTGTATATCTTCTTTGGAGAAATGTCTATTTAGGTCTTCTGCCCATTTTTGGATTGGGTTGTTTCTTTTTTTGATATTGAGTTGCATGAGCTGCTTGTATATTTGGGAGATTAATCCTTCAGCAGTTGCTTCATTTGCAAATATTTTCTCCTATTCTAAGCGTTGTCTTTTCGTCTGGTTTATGGTTTCCTTTGCTGTGCAAAAGCTTTGAAGTTTCATTAGGTCCCATTTGTTTCTTTTTGTTTTTATTTCCATTTCTCTAGGAGGTGGGTCAAAACGGATCTTGCTGTGATTTATGTCATAGAGTGTTCTGCCTATATTTTCCTCTAAGAGTTTTATGGTATCTGGCCTCACATTTAGGTCTTTAATCCATTTTGAGTTTCTTTTTGTGTATGGTGTTAGGGAGTGTTCTAATTTCATTCTTTTACATGTAGCTGTCCAGTTTTCCCATCACCACTTATTGAAGAGGCTGACTTTTCTCCATTGTATATTCTTGCTTCCTTTATCAAAGACAAGGTGACCGTATGTGCGTGAGTTTATCTCTGTGCTTTCTATCCTGTTCCATTGCTATATATTTCTGTTTTTGTGCCAGTATCATGCTGTTGTGATTACTATAACTTTGCAGTATAGTCTGAAGTCTGGGAGCCTGATTCCTCCAGCTCCGTTTTTCTTTTTCAAGATTTCTTTGGCTTTTCAGGGTCTTTTGTGTTTCCATACGAATTATGGAAATTTTAGTTCTAGTTCTGTGAAAAATGCCATTGGTAGTTTGACGGGGATTGCATTGAATCTGTAGATTGCTTTGGGTACTATAGTCATTTTCACAATGTTGATTCTTCCAATCCAAGAACATGGTATATCTCTCCATCTATTTGTATCATCTTTAATTTCTTTCATCAGTGTCTTATAATTTTCTGCATACAGGTCTTTTGTCTCCTTAGGTAGGTTGATTCCTAGCTATTTTATTCTTTTTGTTGCAGTGTAAATGGGAGTGTTTCCTTAATTTTTCTTTCAGGGTTTTCATCATTAGTGTATACAATGCAAGATATCTCTGTGCATTAATTTTGTATCCTGCTACTTTACCAAATACATTGATTAGCTCTAGTAGTTTTTGGGTTGCATCTTTAGGATTATCTGTGTGTGGTATCATGTCCTCTGTAAACAGTGACAGTTTGACTTCTTCTTTTCTGATTTGGATTCCTTTCATTTCTTTTTCTTCTCTGATTGCTGTGGCTAAAACATCCAAAACTATGCTGAATAATAGTGGTGAGGGTGGGAAACTTTGTCTTGTTCCTGATCTTAGGGAAATGGTTTCAGTTTTTCACCATTGAGAATGATGTTGCCTGTGGGTTTGTCATATATGTCCTTTATTATGTTGATGTAATTTCCCTCTATTCCTACTTTTTGGAGGGTTTTTATCATAAATTGGTGTTGAATTTTGTCAAAAGCTTTTTCTGCATCTATTGAGATGATCATATGGTTTTTCTCCTTCAATTTGTTAATATGGTGTATCACGTTGATTGATTTGCGTATATTGAAGAATGCTTACATTCCTGGGATAAACCCCACTTGATCATGGTGTATGATCCTTTTAATGTGCTGTTGGATTCTGTTTGCTAGTATTTTGTTGAGGTTATTTGCATCTATGTTCATCAGTGATATCAGCCTCTAGTTTTCTTTTTTGTGACATTTTTGTCTGGTTTTGGTATCAGGGTGATGGTGGCCTTGTAAAATGAGTTGGGAGTGTTCCTCCCTCTGCTATATTTTGGAACCCTTTGAGAAGGATAAGTGTTAGCTCTTTTCTAAATGTTTGACAGAATTCGCCTGTGAAGTCATCTGGTTGTGGGCTTTTGTTTGTTGGAAGATTTTTAATCACAGTTTCAATGTCAGTGCTTGTGATTGGTCTGTTTACATTTTGTATTTCTTCCTGGTTCAGTCTCAGTAGGTTGTGCTTTTCTAAGAATTTGTTCATTTCTTCCAGGTTGTCCATTTTATTGGCATATATTTGCTTGTAGTAATCTCTCATGATGCTTTGTATTTCTGCAGTGTCAGTTGTTACTTCTCTTTCTTCTTTTCTAATTCTGTGGATTTTAGTCTTTTCCCTTTTTTTCTTCATGAGTCTGGCTAATGGTTTATCAATTTTGTTTATCTTCTCAAAGAACCAGCTTTTAGTTTTATTGATCTTTGCTATTGTGTCCTTCATTTCTTTTCATTTATTTCTGATCTGATCTTTATGATTTCTTTCCTTCTGCTGACTTTGGTGTTTTTGTTGTTGTTCTTCTTTCTCTAATTGCTTTAGGTGTAACATTAGGTTGTTTATTTGAGATGTTTCTTGTTTCTTGAGGTATGACAGTATTGCTATAAACGTCCCTCTTAGAAATGCTTTTGCTGCATCCCATAGGTTTTGGGTCATCGTGTTTTCACTGTCATTTGTTTCTAGGTATTTTTTGATTTCCTCTTTGATTTCTTGAGTGGTTTCTTGGTTATTTAGTAGTGTATTGTTTAGGCTCCATGTGTTTATATGTTTTACAGTTTTTTTTCCTGTAATTGATATCTAGTCTTACAGCATTGTGGTCAGAAAAGATACTTGATATGATTTTAATTTTCTTAAATTTACCAAGTCTTGATTTGTGACCCAAGATATTATCTATTCTGGAGAATGTTCCACGAGCACTTTAGCAGAAATTGTATTGTGTTGTTTTTGGATGACATGTCCTATAGATATCAATTAAGTCCATTTTGTTCAATGTGTCATTTAAAGCTTGTGTTTCCTTACTTTTTTCTTTTGGATGATCTGTCCATTGGTGAAACTGGGGTGTTAAAGTCCCATACTATATTGTGTTACTGTCGATTTCCCCTTTTATGGCTGTTAGCATTTGCCTTATGTATTGAGGTGCTCCTATGTTGGGTGCATAAATGTTTGCAATTGTTATATCTTCTTCTTGGATTGATCCCTTGATCCTTATGTAGTGTCCTTCTTTGTCACTTTATTTAAAGGCTTTATTTTAAAGTCTATATTCTCTGATATGAGAATTGCTACTCCAGCTTTCTTTTGATTTCCATTTGCATGGAATATCTTTTTCCACCTCCTCACTTCCACTCTGTATGTGTCCCTAGGTCTGAAGTGGGTGTCTTGTAGACAGCATATATACAGTTCTTATTTTTGTTTCTATTCAGCCAGTCTATGTCTTTTGGTTGGAACATTTAATCCATTTACATTTAAGGTAATTATCAATATGTATGTTCCTATTACCATTTTCTTAGTTTTTCTGGGTTTGTTATTGTAGGTCTTTCCTTCTCTTGTGTTTCCTGCCTAGAGAAATGCCTTTAGCTTTTGTTGTAAAGCTGGTTTGGTAGTGCTGAATTCTCTTAGCTTTTGCTTGTCTATAAAGATTTTAATTTCTCTGTCGAATCTAAATGAGATCCTTGCTGGGTAGAATAATATTAGTTGTAGGTTTTTCCATTTTATCAGTTTAAATATGTCCTGCCACTCCCTTCTTGCTTGCTGAGTTTCTGCTGATAGCTCAGCTGTTAACCTTATGGGGATTCCCTTGTATGTTATTTGTTACTTTTCCCTTGTTGCTTTTAATATTTTTTCTTTGTATTTAGTTTTTGATTTCTTTTTTTTTTTTTTTTTTTTTTTGCGGTACGCGGGCCTCTCACTGTTGTGGCCTCTCCCGTTGCGGAGCACAGGCTCCGGAGATGCAGGCTCAGCGGCCATGGCTCATGGGCCCAACTGCTCCGCGGCCTGTGGGATCTTCCCAGACTGGGGCACAAACCCGCATCCCCTGCATCGGCAGGTGGACTCTCAACCACTGCGCCATCAGGGAAGCCCCCAGTTTTTGATAATTTGATTCATATGTGTCTTGGTGTGTTTCTCCTTGGATTTATCCTGTATGGGACTCTCTGCACTTCCTGGACTTGATTGACTATTTCCTTTCCTAAATTAGGGAAGTTTTGAAATATAATCTCTTCAAATATTTTCTCAGTCCCTTTCTTTTTCTCTTCATCTTCTGGGACCCCTATACTTTGAATGCTGGTGCGTTTAATGTTGTCCCAGAGGTCTCTGAGACTGTCCTCAATTCTTTTCATTCTTTTTTTCTTTATTCTGTTCTGCAGTAGTTATTTCCACTATTTTATCTTCCAGGTCACTTACCTGTTCTTTTGCCTCTGTTATTCTGCTATTGATCCCTTCTAGAGAATTTTTAATTTCATTTATTGTGTTGTTCATCATTGTTTGTTTGATCTTTAGTTCTTCTTGGTCCTTGTTAAACGTTTCTTGTATTTTCTCCATTCTATTTCCAAGATTTTGGATCATCTTTACTATCATTACTCTGAATTGTTTTTCAGGTAGACTGCTTATTTCCTGTTCATTTGTTTGATCTGGTGGGTTTTTACTTTGCTCCTTCATCTGCTGTCTATTTCTCTGTCTTCTCATTTTGCTTAACTTACTGTGTTTGGGGTCTCCTTTTTGCAGATTGCAGGTTCGTAGTTCCCATTGTTTTTGGTGTCTGCCCCCAGTGGGTAAGGTTGGTTCAGTGGGTTGTGTAGGCTTCCTGGTGGAGGGGACTAGTGCCTGTGTTCTGGAGGATGCGGCTGGTTCTCATCTTTCTGGTGGGCAAGACTGCATCTGGTGGTGTGTTTTGGGGTGTCTGTGAACATATTATGATTTTAGGCAGCCTCTCTGCTAATGGATGGGGTTGTGTTCCTGTCTTGCTAGTTGTTTGGCATGGGCTGTCCAGCACTGGAGCTTGCTGGTCGTTGAATGGAGCTGGGTCTTAGCATTGAGACGGAGATCTCTTGGAGGGCTCTTGCCAATTGATAATACGTGGGGCCGGGAGGTCTCTGGTGGTACAGTGTCCTGAATTCAGCTCTCCCACCTCAGAGGCTCAGGCCTGACACCCAGCCGGAGCACCATGACCATGTCAGCCACCAGGCTATCGGAGGCATGAGCAGTGGAAGTTGCGGACCCATCTTCAGGGCCAGCTGAGGGCTCTGGGTCAGAAGGGAACTGTTGAAAAGGCACAGAGGGCACCTGCTGCCTTCAGACCTGTCCCGACCTCAGGTTAGGTAGTGGTAAACCCAGGAGCTATAGCAGGACCTTCTCGGCATTAGCCAGCTCTTCCTTCACGATCTCCTCAGCATCTTCACAGTATTCTTGTATCTTTGAAAGAAGATGTTAATGGCAAATATCTAGAGGTAGATAGTGATGATGGTGGCACAATGTGAATGTGCTTGATATCACTGAATAGTCAGTGAAAAGTAGTTTAAATAGTAAATTTTGTGATGGATATTTTACCACAATAATTTTTAAAAGTAGTTGTTGGCTTCCTTATATTTATACTCACATGTAAACAAGAAATATCTATCTAACCCTATGGGAATGAGCACTGAAATATAGTCATCTGTTATTTTGTCATTTATTCTAAAGAATGTAGTTCAAGAGTCTCCACCTATCAGAGGTATGAATAGTTAACAGTCTGGCTGGATGGGCAATTTTTTTCTTTATAATTATCCATTTTATTGCTCAAGTTTATAATTATCCTTATTAAATATTTCTCAGAAATTTAATATGTTAATAAATCTGTTTACTTCCAACATATATTCTAATCTTAGGGT